>NC_056551.1:8682500-8942500 GCF_910596095.1 Thunnus maccoyii
CGTCTGGAGAAATGCGTTCTTACAACAGTAACACCGTGATCATGTGATAATGGATACTGATAACCGTCAACTGTCTCATTTATTCACTACACTTAAACTAAAGCATAAACATTCTTTAATGAACTTTTCAGGAGTGCAAAATCTTGAACAATTTTTTTGGTGCATTCTACAGTGTGTAGAATTTAGTGGCATCTAGTGGTGAGGTTGCAGATTGCAACCAACTGAATACCCCTCTCCTTCTCTTTCTAAGTGTGAAGGAGAACCTACGGTGGCCATGAAACTCGTGAAAAATGGAAAAGACCCTCTCTAGAGCAGGTGTTTGGTTTGTCCGTTCTGGGCTACTGTAGAAACATGGCGGTGCGACATGGCAGGCTCTGTGGAAGAGGACCTGCTCCCTATGTAGATATAGAGGGCTCATTCTAAAGTAACAAAAACACAGCAATTCTTATTTTCAGGTGATTATACACTAATTAAAACATACTTTTGAATATTATATTCCATTTCTGCCAATATGTCCCCCTAAATCTTACACACTGGTCCTTTAATACCATTGTTGTTAAAAAATAAATAAATACTGTGGACACAAGAAGGTATTAAAATCCAGCAGTCAGTGAGAGGTGAGTGTTAGCTGAGGTAAAATAACGGTAACAGGTCACAGTGTGTTATCTGAACAGGTATTTGACCTGTCTGACCTGACTATGTTACGACTAGACTGGCAACATGATCTTAGCCTGACTGGGGCCGAGCACTCTGACTGACTAATTCAGCAGCCAGACTCACGAGAGTAGATGGGCTGCATCCTGTGTGTGTGTGTGTGTGTGTGTGTATATAGTAGGAGTCGCAAAGTTAGATGGGCATATGACACTTTATTTTTCCACCATGGTTTTGTGTGTACTCATATTAAAGTGTGGGTTTTTGAGTGTGGGCAAACCGGGATGAGTGTGTTTGAATGAGATAGTAAACGTGGGGAGAGGAGAGAGTTTGAGTGGCACTAATGAGTTTGAAATGTGACTACAACACCATCTCTCTCTCAGTATCACATTTATACAATCAAATAACACACACATATACACACACACACACACAAACACACACACACACACACACACACACACAATACTGCTTCTACTGCACTACTGCTGTTACAGTACTACTACAATTCTTCCTCTAATGTCCACTACTACTATTTAATAGGGCTGTGACTGTTAATAATTCTACTACGACAACTGTTATTCCTACAGTCAGCACCGCTGCTAGTACCAGTATTGCTTACTACCACTCAGATTATCACTACTAAACAAAATGACCCTCTGTTTAATATGAAAGGTGTGCAATGCCTCTTTTCCCTTCAAATCAGATTGTGTCAAAGAACAAGAACAAGGAAGATGCATTTGAGATGACTTAAGTAATCTTTTTAAAGTGCTAATTTCTGTATAATTAGAGGCAAGAAAGATGAGATCTTATTAGGTAGTGAGGAGGTCATTTGTCACAAATTAACTTGAATAAATGGTAGCTAAAACTGTGAAATCTAATTAACAACTTTTGTTAGCTGATTTGCGTGAAAAGAAAGCTATTCAAAGTCAGTTTGATTGTAAAATTTTCAACCAGTAAGATTGCGGTCTGAGGGCAGAACCATTATTTATAGCTATAGATTTTGTTTGTTTTTTGTCTTAATGAAATTAATGTTATTTTAAATGTCATCTTAGTCTCGGTTAAACCAAAAACGATGCACACACACACACACACGTACGCACATGTCTGACTTTCACTTGCTTCTCAGGTACAGGCCCAGACAGGTGAAAGACACACCAGAAAACACATCACCTGAGCCACCTCAGGTACAAACTATTACCTTCCACTCTGTTACCTTACCTTCACACAGCGTAACCTGTCTTAATAATTACCTCAGCTTACACAGACATATTGAGAGCTCAGATGAAGATTACCTGTGCAGTGGTGCACGTATAATATGCAGGCTAGGTGTCATCTGTGAATTTAAGGGGTCCATTATGGTTAGTTTCCCAAGGTGGAAAGCAGGATGCTTAGTGGGCATCAACATATTGCACAATGAAGTCCATTAGTGACTTGCTAAAGAACAGCGTTTACGTCTAAAGCTTTATCCCTCACTGTGACAGTCGCCTGCAGAGTAAAAACAACCGACACAAATTCAAAATGTCAAGGTGTCCCTTTTTAACAACTCTGGCACATTTATTGTGACATACCCACTAGGAAATGCAACTAATGCCATCAAGGTCTAATTATGAGCCAGCTCTGACTGCGCTCCGGGCGTCATCCATCATACTCTGTGCTGATACTGTCTCTGCCCATATACACGCTTGTAATCACGCTCTGTCTCAGGTGCCATTTGTCATCCTCTATGGGTGGCTGGGTTTGTACTAATCACTACTATTACAACCATATCAGCACACCTAAGCAGTTCCTAATGGACTCATTCTGACGAGTGGCTCATTGTTTTTGCTTTTTTTTTACTGACTCCCCACCAGTATATGTGGATTTTTAAAAAGGAGCAGAACGTAGATCCACGAATGCACATTTCTGATTCTTAGAAATTTGAATTCTCTGTATTTCTGCCTGCTTTTTCTTCTGTTATTTCAGTATGGCATTCATCTTAGCTTGTAAGCAGTAGGCATCTATCAGTTTTAATTTTTATATTACAATTATATCTATATATTCATGTCTTGGCAAGTCAGATTAAGGAATCCTTTATGAGCTGAAGCAGAGTTTTGCCATGTTCCCTGAAGACAACAGTTGATTTAGGGTTTAAGATTGAAAAATCTGTAGTATTGTTTTAATTCAGTTGAACACAATTGCTCTAAGTACTTGGTGTGCGGTTGCTTTTTTAAAGAAACAAACCAACGCTGTTAGACTGATAGAGATGCAGCAAATAAAAACAATATTGAATGCTGAGCAAGGAATTGAATGTTTCCTAATAAGTTTTCTGAATGATGGAAATTCTCACTTACGCATCCCATAGGACCATATGAATAATGCTTTTTAATTCAGCAAACATTATTTAGCAGGTTTTAGGATGATTGAGGGTGGGAACATAGTGAGTGTGTGTCGCAGAGCAGAACTGTCTTTTCAATTCAGTCTCCACAACTTTTGCATCTCTTACTCACCCTCTTTTTTTCTCTTGTATCTTTTCCTCTGCTTCCCACTCTGTCTCCTCTTCCTCCTCCCATCCAACTTCCTCTTTTCGTTCATTGTTCTCAGATGCCTCAGGCTGGTCTCTTGGTCTGATGGCTCCCAGCAGGAGGGAGGACTTAGGATGCAGGAATACTGGGAACACATATAATGCTAAATAATGTGCTGCTGTATTCACAGGACTGCTCTGGATAATGTCATTTACATTATTACATTCAATTACAAAAACAACCACAAAGTAATTTGTGGAGGTTTTTTCGACCTCAGCCATTAAAAAAGACTTGCCTTGGACAGTCATGTCAAGTTGGATGTATTAAAATCACAATAATAATTCAACTTCTTTCAGCAATTAACATTAATATTAGTGTTTCAGAAAGGAAACGTTGAATCTCTTTGTTTCAGTAGCTTTAATATGTAGCATATCAACATATCATATAATACATATCATAGGGGAAGTGATATAGTTCAGATGACATCTATATGTGCTCACTCCCATGGTAGGAGGAGGCGGGTTGGGTGGTTGGCTAGAAAGTTAGTGTCATGGCACAAAGTTTCAAAACATCACTGTTCACGACCACTGCTCGCTTCCCGTGTCAACCGTCAAAACTGGGTATTTTTAGCAAGACGTCGGGACATTTGCAGCCGTTTTTCCTGGTGACAAAACTGGGTATTTTAACCCAAACTGTGATCTTTTCCTAACCCTTTTGTGCCTAAACCTAACCAGACCTTAACCACAGCGTTGTCACACCATAAAACATAATTATTCAACTGATAACGGCCATTAAATGTGGTGTTAAATGACACGCGAAAAGTTTAAAATGTGATCAACATTGAAACATAGAGATTAAAACGCAGAGATTCAATGTATCCATGATTTGCATGAATACATTATAATGCGTGAAACATTTGTCAAAACTGAATAAATATGTACAGTCTTATGAAATGGAAATAATAGATGAATGGCTTTACCTCAAAAGTGTATTTAAGTGCAGTAGCTACTTTTATTATACTTTTATTATCTAACCATTACCATTATGGATTTACAAATGAGGTCTACTTTTAATTAATAGTGAAATAATAAGTATTGATAACTTTTCAATGGTGGAGGTGAATACCAGCATAAGTACACTGACTGCCCGTGTGTGTTCATTATACATAGTATTTGTGATTGAACTAGTGGAGCGATGCATGAGTGTGTGTGGCTATACCATTTGTTGTTTATTATGTTGGTAGTTTTGGCACTGAGGCTTTGCCCTCACTGTAAATCACTCAGCTTTCACTGTTTGAGAACATCAGCTGCAGTAAATGATTCAAATATAAAATGAACATGAGCATAAAGACCACTTGTGTGTTTATCGTATCTCTTCAGTCTCGAGCCTTGACTGCACTGCATTGTAAAGTAATAAAGCAGTGTGTAGTTTTCACAGAGAGCTAGTAATTATGGGAGCGCTGTGATGAGAAGGTTTTCTCTAGATAGATAAGATTGGCCATTCATTACCAGCACTACACACACACACACACACACACACACACACACACACACACCAGCTGCAGAGAGACAATGGAGTGCAGGCTGATTCAATCTGAGCTTGTACTTACAGACAACAATGAGATAATCAAGTAGAGCATTACACCGCACAGTGTAGGGCTAGGTGTGTGTGTGTGAGTGTGTGTGTGTGTGTGTGTGTGTGTGTCCCTATAGTGGCATAACCTTTTCCTCTTTTAAGCACAACATAATTCATGCCATTCTTGTAAACTTATTGCACCATAGTGTATGTCTCTGTTTGATGATGTGTATGGTATGTGAAGTACAGACAAACACACGAGAGGAACCACCAGGGACAGAGGGGAGGAAAAAAAGAAGGGTAAAAAGAAAATCTTTCTTTCACCATCATTGCTCTGTGCAACAAACTCTACTTTACATCTCTCTGGGGAAAGCAGGTTAAAGAAAATATCTGTGGAGTGGAAGTAAGAGGAGAAGGACCAAAGAAGGAGGTGGAGAAAGGAGGAGAAAATGGGAAAAGGAGACAGAAAAGGCATGTAATTTATAGTTGTCAGAGGAGCAGAATCTGCCATAGGAAGGATCCTGTCTCTTTTTCTTTTCTTTCACTAGTACTCTCTCTCTGCTTCTCAATTGATATGTGCTTGATTCCCAACAACCCCCTCTGGCGCCCGCTGGGGAGCCTTTTTAGATTTTACGCTTGGATATATCTGTTTAACTCCCCGTTTACCCCTCTGACAACATGATGACACACACACACACACACACACACACACACACATGCAGAGCTGCCGGCAGAGAGTGTGAGGGAGAGAGATGCTACCCCATGGTCCCCTGGGAATTGGATATAATACAATACAATAAAATAAAGACAGAGGAGAGGAGGGGAGATGTTTTTATTGTGGTGTGAGACACCCCTCATCGATGTGTGTGTGTGTGTATGAGTGTGTATATTTATATATATATCCAGGCCTAAAAAAATAAAGACTTTGAGCAAGATGGATAACTTGTGGATAAAACTTGTTTTTCCTTGCTCATTTGTTCAATTTAAAACTTCAAGAGAAATAATTCTCCAATAATCTTGATTTGCTTTATTTTATTCTATTCTAATCTGTAACATAGACTCATTTATTCAGTGTCCTGAGGTGTGTGTGTGTGTGTGTGTGTGTGTGTGTGTGTCGGGGGTGGCGTTATGCTAATGAGTCTTTGGATGGTTAACACACTGCCTCTGGGGAGAAGGGGAGGTGCAACTACATGAGCGTGACTGACGGCGAGCAGCATGACCGATAAATGAATGGAGTTTATCCACCCTACTCTTCCGATATTTTTTTCAATATTGTGACACAAACGGCGACAACAACAGCAAAGAACAACAAAGAATGAGGATGGCAAAGGGCCATCAAGGGCAACACCAAAGCAGATTTCAGTCAGATTATAAAATTGATAATATTCACGGGAACCACAATGAAAAATGAAATACAAGATGAATCCATAAAATGTGTAAAAGAGCTTATTAGAGAAAAGAATGGCAGTTTTAAAAGTGAAAACACTTGTTCACTCATGTGCTTTTAAAGGGAGATCCATCTCCACTTCAGTTGCTGCATTTACAAAATCCTACACTACCATTCTGGTTCAACTCGTTCTTCCTTCCTTCTTTTCTTACTCCTGTCTGTCTTTTCTTTTACATCTTTTCTGAGAATAGTTTTCTAGCTTTGGCCCAATTTATGCATGAAATATTTGATTAAAGAAGTAATACTTAAATGATTTACAGAAGTAGCTAATTAATCAATTACATTTTACAGCATTATTTAATGCATTATTTATTATTTTTTATAGTATATGTAAGACATACTGTGCCAAAAACAAGTTGTATAGAGTATAAATATTGTTTGGTAGCTTTCTATTACTTAGAAGCAAACAAATAGATGTCAGACCTAATTGATCTATAATGCCTTTTATTCTGCCAAAGCAGGCGAGACCGTAAGAACATATCCATCGATCCCCCTCATCTCCCTCATCCTCACCCTCTCTCTCCACCCCTCCCCTCTTTTGAACCCTTGACCACGACCTCTAAAGGTCAGAGGTCAAGGTTTGGGGTCTGATCGGTGACACTGAAGAGTCGCGAGACCCACCCGCCTCTTTTTCTCCGTTTAAGCAGGTGGAAAGAATGCGATTGCGGCGTTAGATTGATTGGTGGTGCATGCTAGAGACCCGCAGTATCTGTGTGTGTGTGTGTGTGTTTGTGTCGTTGCGGCAACAACAATGCATTTCAATAGGTCTAATGTGAAAGCTGTCAATACTGCTGATCCAAACCACAACGCTTCATAGGAGGTTATTGCCCTTTGGCTGGTAGACAGCGTGTGCATGTACAGAATGTGTGCATGTGAACTTATGTGTGTATGGATATGTTATATGCTGGTGTGTGTTCATATATGTGTATGTGTGTGTGTGTGTTAATTGACAGATGTTGGCTCTAACACATCAGCCAGAGGGAAGTAAAGGAACTGTGTATTGATTGGTTCAGTCATGATTGTCAGCTGCCCCCTTTCACATTTATTCTCATGTTCCTCATTTATTTCTTCAGTTTCATTCTTTTGTATTTTGCCTTCCATATTTAAGAGTTGCAGGTTTTTATATTTTACATCAGCATTCCCTGCACATTTCAGAGTGTAGTGAAGTTAAGCTGGAGTTCTTTCTTGTTTAGTTTTACTCTAAATGTGTTTATTATTCACAGCGACAGGAGAAAATTGTCCACCCGTGAGATATTTTAATACTTTCGACTGCTCTCTAAAGATGGCTGAACTTTTGTGGATTTAAACAGAGATGAATTGTAATTTATTCTCAATCATGTATTCTGACCGTCAGCTTATTTGTTTTTGTCCACTGTTTAGGGTAGCGATTTTCAGTAGTGATTTATTTAATGTTTGTGTCATTACTTTGCCCCAGTTGTGTTTTTACCTTGATAAATTGTCCTTGTTGCTGCACGGTAATGGAAGGTTTCATAGTCACAGTTTGATTTAAAAAATCAGCTCTTTATATTACCGAGATATTACACAATTATTACTGGGCGATAGGACCCTAGTGGTTCTATGTTGTCATGCATATGTGTGTGTGTGTGTGTGTGTGGTTGTGTTTGTGTGTGTTGGCATGCATGTTTACATGTCTCCAATCATTTCTGTTGTATGTGTACATGTGTTGTGAAATTAGGTGTTATTGAGCTCCTCTGACTGGAGAGTCCCTGTGGTGCCTCCTCTCACTGCTGGAGATCAAACAACACACTACACTGCACTACACACACACATACACACACACACACACACACACACACACACACACACACACACACACACAAATCCCTTTGGTGATTATCAGATCCCCTCAGATCCTCTCGAAGCCTCAGACTGAAGTGGAATTCACTTTGCTTTTTATTTACTGGACATGGAAGGCCTAACAACAGGCGTAGAAGGAGACCTAGTGTGCACACACACACACACACACACACACACACACACACACTTACACGCATCAAGACTCCCACTGTACTAAAAGTATAAATTTTCCTAACTTGTCACATTCTCATATTGGTATAACAATTGAACAACAATTGAAATTACTTTAAAATGACTCAACAATTGGCATGTTTACTTTTTCAAATCACCGAGAGGAAGATCACCACACAATCGGCTTTACAAAACCCATGTTGTAATGACTTGTATGTCATTTGTGTGTGTGTGTGTGTGTTTGCCATTTCACAGTACACTGGTGAATTGTATGAATACAATGTATGAACAAATGCTTGTGTGTGTTTCTGCACACAAGCTTGTAGAACCTGTAATATTTGTAAAACAGTTGGATATAAATTGCATTACCCGTGTGTGTGTGTGCATGTGTGTGTGCGTGAATGTGTATGTGGATTCTTACTTGTGCGTGTGTGTGTGTGTGTGTGCGTGTGTGTGCGTGCATGTTTGCAGTCACCCATTCACATCCGTGTGTCTGTGAATGGTGTCTCTAAGTGATCATATTTGTCCTCTGAATGTTGCTGAATCTAAACCAGGTCTATCTGAGTCCCCCACAGACAGGCAGGTATAGAGATATTATGGGATTTGTGCAGGTACGCTCCCCCTTCTCTCTCTCTCTGAATGAGTGTGTGTGTGTGTGTGTGTGTGTGTGCGCATATTATGGAGATCAGAGGCAGGCTGGGAGCCTCCGAGGCTATTAGCTCATCTGTATTGTATTGAGACGAGGGTATGTACACATCTGCTGATGACACCAGAGAATTGAGCAGTGTGTGTGTGTGTGTGTGTGTGTGTGTGTTTGATCTCAGACACACCTTCATTTTGTGTGCATGTGTTGTGCGTATTCATATGTGCTTGTCCG
Source organism: Thunnus maccoyii (assembly GCF_910596095.1). NCBI lineage: Eukaryota > Metazoa > Chordata > Actinopteri > Scombriformes > Scombridae > Thunnus > Thunnus maccoyii. Next base: position 8,691,544 of record NC_056551.1, read on the forward strand.
TGAAAGACTCCAATATTATTATAATTTGACAGCTACACTCTTGCAGGCAAATTGCTCAGCTGTGGTAAAACAGCTGATAAAAGTATATAAATATAATACGGCACACGATTTGTTTTTGTTTTTTCATTGAGGAGCCAGCTTTGATGTATCAAGGGAGTTATTGCTATCAAAATGTAAAACATTTGAATATGTGAATTGTGAAATGAACAGCAAATATGTGAGATACTTGTAACATGAAGCGACGAAAAATGGGGAAACATTTCTCAAATCAGTCCATCAGTGCCCAAGTCTGATACTGCTCATTTTGCATACAGACCCCTTTTTTATTTTATCATATAAGTGCATCCTCGCGCCTGTGAGAATTAGTGGTAAATTTGTCTTCTGACATTTTATTACATTTTCTTCCTTTATCAAGAAATTGGCTCTGTTACCTTGTCTGGCAGGTTGGATCGAGTGGCTTATTTGAAAACCATCTTGAAATGCATTCCTCCCAAATACAGTGCCTCTTGATCAGTCTGTTTTTTATTGCATTAGTATGAGCTGCATTGCACCAGAGAGATTTTTTTTTTTGTCTGCTTCTCTCTCTCTCTCTTTCTCTCTCCTATCTCTCTCTCATGACCCTGTAGATCTGGGTCAATTGATGAATACAAATGTCACCTAATGTCCCATCAACTCGACAAAAAAAGTGGTAGAGCGAGTGAGAGAGAAGGAGATGGAATAAAACGAAAAGCTTCTCCTTTTTCTGCCGACGTTGGCAGCTTTTAACCCGCTTTGATTGATAAGGCATCAGAAGTTACTCGATTAAACGGCATTTCACACTGCATAGATTCCTGCTTAAAAGTCTCAAGACCTCTAAATTATTTATTGATGCCTGTTCCAATCTACATCTGGCTAAGAGGGACTGTGCGTGTGTGTGTGTGTGTGGGTGGAGGAGAAGGGTTCGGGCGGGGGGTGGCCGGTGCTTCCACAGCGCCTAGAGGAACTTGTTTTCCATGTGCACTTGTTCACCTGCCCGTCTTCTCTAATGGGGCTCAGCGGGGAGGGATGAATAGGCCTGAAAGTGGCAACGCGGCAGTGAAATTGCATCGTGGCAGCTCAGCTTGCACGGGCCTCGGTTCTCTCAAGTAAAATCCCACCGCTGTCTTTTCTTTTTCAACTCCCGCTCTCACCTATAGGAGAAGAAAAACGAGGAAGGCATGCGCAGGCACACATACAGTAATTCACAGACGAGCAAACTATCAAGTAAGGAAGAGGGGAAACACACATACATTCACATAAGCGATCAAGTAAAGCACAGAGCCGGGTAAGTGAGAAGATATTGGGTAATATCCTTGGCAAGCAGCTCAAGAATCTTTTTAAAGTTCAGCGGCAAAACAAAGCAGTTTCTTAGTCTGTTTCTCTCTTTCCCTGGAGTCTACTGTGTTAGTGGATGGGGAAATATACAAGTCTGATTTAAGACAAAGCTATTTGGGGGCATTTAAGGCTCCCAGTGTACCAAAGATGAAAGGTTCAATAGTAAAGTATTGGTGGAGAAGTGGTGGAGTGATTGAAATTTTGTGAAATGAGCATTATTTCTTATAGGCCCAATACACAGTGGACATAGAGTGCTAACACTACAGCTCCCACTTTATTCCAGGGTCCATGTTAAATGAAGCTGTGCACACAGCAGGCAGAGTTTTAGCATTTCAGGTGTATTTTCTCTGTGCGCTGCTAATTGAATTTATAAAAGTACACAAACATAAACGATTGATAACTTTCATCGACTTTTTATCTCCTTATGAAAACCACTGTCTTTAATGTAGACGTGATTAGACCAAGATGACGGTCACTTCAGAATGATGATCTGATATTCTTATATAAAATGGAGAAATCTTTGTAAACCCACAGTAGCAGGTTTAAAATAGAGCTAATCTCGCAGTAGCACTTTGAATTCATGTTCCGCATTCACTGTGTTCACGGCCTTGAAATGAAAATAACATATTTATGAAAACAAATGCATCACTTAAAAGTGGAGAGAAAGGTGAAAGCTGATACTGAAACAAAGCCAGAGTAAGACTGTTCAGGTTACAGGGTACAGAAGATTTTTTTTTCTTTTAACTCAACAACCTGTGACTAAATTCCATCCCCCCATTTTTTTTTTTTTTTTTTTACATTAAGTAATGCTTTTATTCTTTCCCTTTGTCTCCCACTGAACTATACCAAAATTAAAATCCATAACTTATTTTAGTTTAAAGAAGTTTTAATGTTATGTTGTCTGCCCAGTGGACTTGTGTTATGTTGCTCAGTCTCTGCTCTGGGTAGCAACTACTCCTCTGGCCAATAAAGTCTGTTTAACCCTCATACAGTAAATGATGTGTTTTCTAGTTTTCTAGTTTACTGGTTTAAATCAACATCAAAAACTGGCTGTAGGTGAATCTAGTTTATATATGTATGTAGTGGGACTACATGATTAATATGGCTTTGCTAAACCGTTACCAAAAAATGCTTATTACCATGCACGTGCACAGTGTTCATACGTGCAACTGTCAGCCTGCAAAGTCTTATGCGAGTCTGAATGCGCGTGTGAATCATGGCAGGGATTGAAACATCACTGCGACCTTGAGGGCTGAAACATGGGATGGAGGTCCCTGCTGTTGGTTGGATGAAGTTAGAGGAAAAGTAGTGAGTTCATTTACTTTGTGTTGTGCAGAGAGCGGGAGGTGAAGGAGGGAGCTTTAGCTCTGGAGGCTGGCCCATGTTTCTCCCTCTACTGTTTATTGAGGGCCTGTCTCAGGGGCCAGGTATTGATTTCTGCCTGGATGAGATGGGATAGCCCTGGAAGACTCTGTGACGGATGGATAAGGAGCAACAGAGGGATGCGGAGGGGTGTAGCTCTTGTCCCAATAAAGAGGCTGATTCAATTGTCTAGATATGTTAACTTTGCCTTGACCCCCACTTATTGGTTTGTGTTTAAGAAAAAATTGTTGTGGATTTTATGTCTAGTTTTGTTTCTTTAAAAGTCACACTGAAACAGCTTAATACTGAAACTCCAACTCATGCACTAATATGTTTTTGTATTTAAAAATTGGCTAAAAATAATGGAAAACAACAACTAACTTGCAGATTAATGCATTTTGACACAAAGACATAGAAGATACTAGAAGATACTTGTGTTTTTTCCTTGTGCAGTAAGCTTTGGATAACAGTGGTCACACCCCTGAATTTAACCATCAACTGTGCATTTGTATCAATCCATTTTCAGATATTTTAATCTCTTCTTCTCTTCTTGGCCTCAGTGTCACTATTCATTAAGAATTAAATTTGAATGCATAGTTTTACTTTAAGAATTTACATAAATACACTTTTTTTGTCATTTTATCAGTGAAGTTCAGCCATGGTATTTGGAATTACACTGTAAGTACATTTTTTTATTCACTTGCCTCACCCAAAAGTTCTCAGCTGGTCAAGGATCTGACCAAAGTCACTGTGGTGACATAAGTAACAGAGAAGTATAGTATGTTTATATGACCAGCCTCCTAACATAGAATACTGTGCTGTATGGAGATAACATAACTTGTTAATGCAAATGTCTAGTTTAATGTTCAAACATGACCACTTATGTAACTCCTTTTTAAGCGTTGGATATAATTAATGAATAATGATTGATGAATTTTGTTTTGATGGAACAAGACATAGGGAAAATTTGTTTTATCTTCTACACGACCTTCATCTATAAGAGATCACTGATGCTGATTTTGAGGTTTGTTTTTCGTTGGGAACAGTACGTTTGGCAGTAACTTTCTGTAGCAGTTCTGTGAATCAGTCAGCACTGTCAGATAGCGACTGTGAGGTCATTCAACAACTCCTGACAAGGTGCCGTTGAGCAAAAACATTTAACTCACTAGAAGTGGAGCTGCTCAGGAGATTGATTGGGCTATACAAATACAATTGACTTGACTTTCTACCCAAATGGACATGTCTTTAGCAATCACTGATTATTAAACTGTTCCAGTTTATCTGTTTTGTTAGCCTTCTTTTTCATATTTCTGTTTTCTTTACTCCTTATCTCTTTTTGACTCCTCTTCTCTGTTTTAGTTAAATGGCCCGTGAGGTCGAGTCAGACTCAGACTCGGTGTTTCATTTCAGGTGGACACAAATATACTCCTTTTGGGCCAACTATCACAAGCACCCAGTCTTGACTCAAGCTGAGTCTCTATCAAGGTTGTATAGTTGATCGTTCCCTGGTTAAGTGCCCAGTGAAAGTCACAAAGCACACACACACACACCCATACACACACGCACACACACACCTCCCAGGCCCTCTGTCAACTTAACGGCTGCCGATCAATGGCAGGAGGTCAGCCTGGTGATAGAGAAGCTTGGAGCTGCATGTGCGTGTCTGTATATGTGCCTCTGTGCTCATTTGTGTGCTTTCATGTGTCTGCGTGAGTGTTTATTTGTGTGTGTGTGTGTGTGTCCGTCTGATAGAGAGCAGGGCTTAGGACTGCCGAGCAATTGAGGGGGGTGAAAAAAGTGTCCAAGATTCATTTTTTTCTCATCTGGTACGGAGGGAGAGGATGGGAGGCCCGGTGCGTTATTTTTCTTGGCTTTAGCCCTCACGGCTCTAAGTGGGTATTGATCAGGTGCCTTAATGCAAACCTGTCAAATTAATTTTGCAGGGAGAGAAGGCTGTGACTGCTGCGAGATTGCTTCAACATCAAAAGGGGGGGCGGATGGATGGATGGATAGAGGGATGGATGGATGGAGGGGGTAAAGGGATGTTAGAGGTGGGGAGCCTATGAATTTTAATCATCATCTAAATAGGAAGCAGTCTTTTTTTTTCTTCCTCCTTCTTTTGTCACTCTTTTTTCCCCATGTGCTTACTTCTATATCCCTTTTTCCTTTTCTGCACCCCATCTTCTGGTACTTCTGCATTTTCTTTCTTTTTTGGTCAAAAATGTAACACAAAGTAACACATAACACACCTTATGTATATATACAGTTGTATATATGTCAGAAAAAAGTTGGAACAAGGTGGAGGAAACATCCACATCACAGAAAAATTCTGGATTTTCGGTGCAACCTTGAAATGTATCTGAACCTCTGTATTCAATCTTCACTCTCTGCTTTTGTGTGTGTTTTATTTCCAATGTTTACCATGTTGGGTTATTGGTCACCCTTCAGACTGAAGATACAGATAATTAGGTGATTACACACAGCCATGGTTGTGATTTAATCTCTTCATTATCCTGTTTGAACTGTAACACAGCTATTGATGTTGAAGTAGTGAATACAGCTGAACTACTGATACACACACACACACACACACACACACACACACACACACACACAGACACAAGTGCAGGCATACTCAACATTAAGTGACTGAAATGACCAGTATTTGTCCCGTAAATGCAGGAGATGATATGTGACAATAGATCTTTTTCACAGCAGACGTTTTGACTTTTCAAAGCGGGAAAAGCACAGGTGTTACTACTAACCTTAACAAAGACTCCATTCAAGTGTCCCAGTTAGCCACAACAGTGTGACCAGGACCCTGAAACCGAAGCGGCTAAATGGAATATAGCCATCATCCATTTTATTATTTACACCTGTGATTTTCTTATAACGTGACATGTCAAAATGTCTTGAAATTGTGTGTGAAAAAGGCCTTTCTCAAACAAAAGCACCATAGACCTGTAAGCCAACAGGATGCTGCAGTGACCCTAAAAGACAAATATGCTTCAAGAGTGAAAGCACAAATGCACAAAAGCATCAGATTTTCCTGTAACAGATCGATTGTATTTTGGACATTATCTTTTTCACACAGTATATAACACTCCAGTGGTGTTGTTTTACAATGCTGTTGTGAGTATAGGTTTCATCTCTGGACTGCTACATTGGATCAGGCTAATCTCTGGCCCGCTCCTTTATCCCGTCAGTTAGTTAACTGTCGGCCAGGGTCTTTTCACACCAGAGAGAATTAAAAACAACCATAAGTAACTTTTACGATGAGGGATTCGAGGGATAGAGTGGTGTTAGGGTGAGCGGGCGAGTGCATCTGCATGTGATCTACTGCGGTGTGTTTTCTCTGACTCTCGCTTCTCTCTCTATTAGTTTATCTGAGAGCTGTAAGTTTTACACAGAAGGCTGTCGCCCCTTTCCATCGACCCTCTCAGCCTTTTAGGTGTGCTTTATGACCCATACAGAATGAAGACTCACACTCTCTCTCTCTCTCTCTCTCTCTCTCTGTCACACACACACACACGCACAGCACATACAGCACAGTAGATGAAAGCATGCACGCACAGTCCTGTTTGTATGTACGTTCACACATGTATAACCACACAAGTCTGTGAACATGGAATACAAGAACAGCATACACTACACTGGTGTCTCAGATACACACACTCATTAACACATATGCATCTACAGTCGGCCTACATCGATACTGGCAACTGTGGAAGGCTCCACCACGAACAAATCATTGTAATAACTTGCTCTCTGGAAACAGAGCACTTTGACAGAATTATAGTGCTAAGTATCATGTTGATTCAGAATGATCTTTACTGTGGAGATTTTAAAATATCTCATATTCTAGATGACATTTTAACTATGTTTTAAATTCATGTGGATGTTTGCGCAGAAGAGATTGTTTAGAGCAAGGCACTCACATCTCTCTCTGAAGTCTCTTGCTGTCCATCTGGCCCACAGTCTGGGCCATAAGTGTTGCCCCAAATCTATACCAGCTCTGTTGCATTAGTGATGTGTGAAGTGGGAAATTAAAGTGGAGAAAAAATGCCAGTCCTCTGCAGCAACACATGTTTGTAGTCGCTGCAGATGCACTTATTTATTTTTTGTTTAGTTTTTAATTTAGACTTTTTCTGTGATTATTGAACTAACAGTTCCTTGTTTGAAAAAGTAGCTAGTTCTAAGTATGAGTGAGCTGTTGTAGTTGTAGACTTATTATGAAGGAGATACCACACAAATATAATGTGAAGAAAATCATGTGACTACCAGCTGATGGCCATGTTGGCAGGAAGATACTGACTGCTGCCCCTATCAGCAGCAGCAGGATTTGTCTGTGGTTTCCAAAACCGTTACAAATCACTGTTAAAAAATAATTTTGGTTTATGATGTGACAACGCCGTGGTAAAGGTCTGGTTTTGGTGCAAAAACCACTTGGTTAGGTTTAGGGAAAGATCATGGTTTGGGTTTAAATGATCATTTTATTTAGTTAAAAAAAACTGTCCAGACTCGCTGTTGGAAATGTGACAGACAGAAAACAGTGTTCTACTGTGGGTGGCAAAGTCCAAAGTTGGGTTATACCATCCATCCAACCCACCACCTCCAAATCAGGAAAATTGTCAACTTTTATATACATCAACTGCACCACAGCTCCGGGTCATAATTACTATGGCTGCTAGTTGGCATCTTTCACTCAAATGTAACTATATATCATTTTCGGGTGTTGTTTTTTTCCTGGTAGGACAGTTTCAGAAATGGTTTTGTTTAGCTATTAGGATTAGGATAAAGATGGAAGGGGATCTTTTTTGAAAACTCTTAGAAAACACAACTAGAAAATGGGATTTGACTAGGGCCTTAACTAATGCTTATTTTTGTTATTGATTAATATGCCAATTATTTTCTGTCACAATTTTCCAAACCTAAGTCAACATATTCAAAAGTTTTTTTATTCGACCAAAAATCCAAAACTCCCAAATATGTACCATTTATTTCATATATTCATATGTATAAGCATCAAATAGTCACATTTGACAGTGAAATTTTGGCATTTTTGCTGGAAAAATCAGGGAAATGATTATCTAAATAGTTGCAGATTAATTTTCTGACGATTGACTAAGTGATTAACCAAATAATTGTTTCGGCTCTAGATTTGACTCGTAAGGGTCAACCTGTACTTTGTTGACAATTTTTTTTCTCCAAAATGGATGTGTGGTTTTGTGGAAATTTGGGAATAATTTGACCTTATGAGAGACACACTTTTCATTTCTGTTATGAAAACATCAATACCACTTTCATGTCTGTTAAATGAAGCTAGAGATTTAAACTCTGCCATTGGCTAATAAAAATGACTGTGTAGCGAGGCACTTACTGAATGTAAATATATTGAAAGGCTATTACAGAAAGAAATGCCAACCATAAATAGTATCAAAACCGGGGGTTTAATTTCATGAGAAAGATTTCAACTTTGAGGAGGCATAAAACATAACAGTCATTTTAGTTTGAGTAAATGTAGTTTAAGTTGCTGTTTTCTTTCTTTTATTTTAGTTTTGTTCCTTTGGTGTGTTTTCTTTTTTTCTTCCTTGTTCTTTGCATTTTCTCTTTTTTTTTTCTCTCTGTTCAGCCCTGCCAGCTATGTTATACATGTAAACATCGGCAGAGGCAAAACTTCTTCATTTCACATCAGTGTACCAAAGTGATTCTTGATTTAAGCTCCCCAAATAGAAAGCCCATTTCAAGAAAGATTTCCCATGCAGGGCAGTATTTGCATATTCCTAAAAAACCTTTCTCTGCTTCTTTCTCTCTCCAGGGCTCACACAAACACTGCCTTCATTTGAATGGTAACTCGAATTGTCTCACTAACTAGCTAGCTGCCACTGCACTCAAGATGCAAATGTATTGGCTAGGTGTGTGTGTGTGTATATGTCTGTGTGTGTGTGAAATGTATTTTGGTGAGCTGCAGATTGGCTGGCTCGTCTCAACAGAGGTTCCATTACCTCTCAGTGGCTTTCATCTGCTCATCGAGTGAGAAGTCCTCGCATCTGAGGTGAATGAGACACAGTGCAACACACACACACACACACACACACACACACAAATGCACAGCTAAAAATACAGATAGATGTGGAGCTAAAGATCAAGAAAGTACAAGAGTGACAGGAATTCAAATAGATTTTATGACAACAATATTTTATGGCTACAGGAGTTTTTAGGGAGCTTGTTGTGCTGGTGAAAGCAGATACTTTCCTGTCAGGGTTACAAATCATGATCTTGTTGTTAAAAACTTCCTTGTTGTTTCAGAGTATTGCCATGATAGAGGTTGGCTGTTGCAGATTTGGTTGACCACAGTTATATTGCTACAAAAAGTGATGAATCAATCAGATACATTGTCTTTTATTTACAGGTTGAAGACTTTACATTTTGAATTTTTAGGCCTTTGGTTGACACTTCTCATAGATTCAAAACTTCATCTCTGATTAACAGCCTTTTCATGGTGTGGCTAACATAGAGTAACACAGTACAGCAGGTATATAATGAAGAGCTTATGAGTACAGTTAAGATAAACTAGTGTGCGAGTTGAGCAGCACTTCAAACTCAAACTCTTCATCAAACTGGCAACGCTTCAAAACTCCATGCAGCATCAGAGAATGAAGTAATGTCCTAAAAGTAACTCTGAGATCATTTTCCCCCAGTTAAGAACAATATTTCTTGTAGGAAATGAAGGCGCGTGTGTGTGTGTGTGTGTGTGTGTGTGTGTGTGTGTGTGTGTGTGTGCGTATGTGTGTGTAGCAGACAGATGATGGGTACCAGGAAGGCAGATGCAGACTGTCACCGAGCAGGAAATTCACAGACTGACAGGACTGATTGTGTTTAGTTATGACTGACACACACACACACTCACACACACACACACACACACACACACACACACACACACACACACACGCACAAACTGAAGCAAACACTTATGGTAGTCTGGAGGTTTTGCATATTGTTCTTAAACCAACTCTGTAGAAGTTGGTTTTGGAAAAGGAAATGTGTGCCGGATATTTGAGAAGAGGAGCATCTGTAGATCTCTTATTAATATTGTCAGTGCTTGATTGCTCTCTCTCTCTCTCTCTCTCTTTGTTGGTGTGGAGTGTCTCAAAGAGGGAGGAAAGCTTCCACAAAGAATAGTCCCTGTGGAAAAAAAAGTACCAAAAAGTAGGGGCAAAGTACTTGAAACAGACTACCAATATTAAGCTTGTTGATGATCATGACTGCATTCCTATTTCAAAGCACAGCACTTATCAGAATCAGAAGCATGCATTTATTTGGCTACATTTTTCAGCGCGTCCTCATACCAAAACGACAGATTAGGTCTATTTCCATTGACTCCCAAAACCATGTATATATATATATATATATATATATATATATATATATATATATATATATATATATATATATATATATATATATATATATATATATATATATATATATAGAGTGTTTTCAGCGCTCTCTATAGGACAGATGTGGACCGGACCACATAGGTCACTTGTACCTTCACTCCAGAACGACCCAAACAACCCAATATGCCACTTCAAAACTGTTACAAATCACTGTTGAAAAATAATGATGTTTTATGGTGTGATAACATTGTGGTTAAGGTCTGGTTAGGTTTAGGAACAAAAACCACTTGGTTAAGGTTAGGAAAAGATCATGGTTCGGGTTAAAATGCTCACTTGAAATGGGGTTTTACTTCCTTAAAGTTGCACAGCCTTTTTTGTCATGGCAACAGTGAACACCGCAACATTACATTTTTTAAAAAAATGTCCCAACTCGCGGTTGGAAACGTGACACTCGTAGTAGGAAATAGGAAACGAACAGTGGTCTCATGCCGCAAAGTCCACTTTTTGTCATCCACCCAACCCAATTCCTCCTAATAAGGCAAAAGTCACTTTATATTGATGTCATCTGAACTGCGTCACTTCTGCAGGTCATAATTACTACAGCTGCTAGATGGCATAAACATACACTGTCGTTTTTCTTGTGAGGATTCTATGCATCTTAAAGAAAACTGAGACTATACTGTACAAAACACGTAATTAAAAGCTTTGCATGAATCTATATAAGACAACTTACACTGTACTATACACTACTATACTAAAAAACTTTATTCAGAACTTTGCAAATCTCTGCTGGTTGCATCTGGTAGTTGTGGTGGCGTCACAGTAGGTGCTTCACCACCCACATGCCCCCAGACACACTTGGCAGAGTTCTGCAGTCAACTGAGTGCACTCTTTGAGATGGCAATGAAATTGCTCTCTTCACTTCTTCTCTGGTAGATTTATCCCTTCTGTTCCATCAGAGTGATTCTTTCTGATAGTCTGATATTTATGGTTAATGTATTGGATTGCAAAAGCAGTGTGTCAATACACTGAGAATATTATTGATCTCATCAAATGTATTCTCATATCTTTGCATTGGCTTCCAGTTAGTTTACAAGATTGTACTTCTTGTGGACCTTACTACCCAGTGCCTCTTTCCCTATCTGTCCTCTAAGGTAATGTGTGGACCCTCTGATTGTTCCAAGGGTTAAATAAAAAGTAACTGCTGATGGTTTTTATGGCTCCAACTGCAGTTAAAAATAACCCAAACATTCTCACAAAAGTTTCCTGATGTCCCAGCAAGCTGTGCTAAAGTCTACACCATTTATTGCGTTTATTAGGGAATTTCTTAAAATAATCTTTAAAAGAGAATGACATATACAGCATGGGGCTACATGAAACACAAGGTAAAGGAGTGGAGCTTGAGGACAGAGTGGTAGAGGGAATGAGGGTGAAAATGAATAAAGTGGTGTGTATTTGTGTGTGTATGTGCATATGGGGAGGGGGGCTCTCCTGTCAGTCCTCATATCCATCAAAGGCTGCATCCCATTCACAGCAACATGACAGAGACGTAAAGCAATCTGCCTGACCAAAAGCTTTTAATTTTGAAATGGCTGCCCAATGAATCCCCATTCAGATGAACAGGGAGCCACGCATATGCACACAAATGATTTTGCATGCATGCACTCAAGTGTGCACGTATGCATGCACATATACATACATACGCCATTTTGCCCCCACTATCTATTACCTCAACCCGCCACACACACACACACACACACACACACACACACACACACACACACACACACACACACACACACACACACACACACACACACACAGCCTCGGGGGAAAAGAGGAAATGTCTTTTTTGAGGATTGAATACAGCGGGATGAGCTTCGCCACTTTAACCTTACATATGCAAAATCCGGTGCTGTGTATTCATGCAGACAGACACAAAACAGGCACTACAATCAAAAATGTCATTTCCCTGCCAATGACACTGTCTCCACTCTCATCTGCAGAGAACAAAATGCTCTCATGCCTACCAACATAAAGTTTCATTACAATTGCAAATAAATACAATGAAATATATGATAAAGATTTTAATAAAAAAATAAATTTTGCTTCTATTATTCTTTTGCAATTCTTGTATTTTTGTCTTTTTAATTTTAGGATTTATTTTATTGCGTCTTCTATCAATGGTTTCATTCCAAAATGCTAAATATCCATCATGGGACACACAGAAATCTCCCATTATCCTATCTGCATATTAAGAGACACCACATGGTGTCCTGACCTCAAAGTTGAGGATCTTTAACATGAGACAAACCCATAATCTATCCCTGGAGCCTTACCCAGTTTTTACCATGAGCAAAAAATGCTCAATGCTCAAGTGTTATCACACTTAACTTAAAAAACAGTGAAGTTTAAAGATCCCCTCCAGACAGGATTTGAGATATTGAAAAATACTCTATTTGGAATAATAATTTGTGTTTGGTTTTTCCACAAAAAAGGTACAAAAAGTACCCTGTTAAAATTCTTAATGATTCTTAATGACATCTAAAGTAAACCTTCTCCCTCCAAATCCAGAATATCTGAATATGCAAATATTTTTCATTTTGTTGCTGGACACAAGATGTCTCCCACTTCACTGAAAAGTCCATTGTCAGTGTACGTGCATGAGAGAACACTGTCCCCTCAACCAGGATCTGGTCATCAGTTGTATAGTGAAACATTAAACACACCAAACACTAAAACCCAAAATGTTGTGTGTTTGTGTAACTCTGTGTGCATGAACACAAGGGTACAATCATCCCTGATCAGGTTATTTGCCTTTTCTATCTGCTATTCTTTCTTAGATTCCTTCTCTAGAAACCTCAAGCAGGTGCACACACACACACACACACACACACTTTCCCTACTTTCCGCTACTCAATTATAATTCGACTTGTATACATACACTCACACAAGCCTTTTAAAACAAACTTGCATGCTCACAAACACATACTCTCTTCATCTCATACAGATATACTCACAAATCACAAATACACATCCCTTCCCTTCTCTCCACCTGAACCCCAAAAAGCATTCAAGTGCACTCAGTCCCTCCTAGACACTCCTCTGGACACTTCAGTCTCTTTCCTCCCTCTCCATCTCTTAAAGAAGAGTAACAAGATTGAGAGAGTCATTTTGTGTTGTGCCAGATTTGCTTATAATTGGGCAGTGTCAGTCAAACAGAAACTTCCACCAAAGAACCATGTATTTATATAACACATTTCATTCCAAAAGAGATACAATATGCTTTACAGAAAGAAAAAATATATACATACAGTATATATAGAAAAGGAATATTTTAAGTCAACAGAGTCAGTGTTTGAGAAGAAGTATTTTGAGTTAGCCTACAGTCTTTTTAATTAGACCAGGGCATTGCAGTAGTCTAACCAACAAGTTTTTCTGAATCTTCCTTATACTCAATATATATTCATTAGATAACAAAGGTGTTATCACACCTTTACATATAAATGCTCAGTAAGTACAGAGTGTCTTATAATCAAACAGAACACAAATATGAGCTCTTATATGAGCTCCGGTTCTGAAACAGGGAGAAAGCTCATTATCAAATGGAAATGGCATTTGCATACACTGAGGCAACACACACACACACACACATTTTACAGATACATGTAAACACACAGCCATACACACGATGCACACGTCCACAGAAGCACACACGTATAAAACACAGTGCCACATAATTAGATTCAGAGCATGCTCTTCTGTTCTACCTTTGAAAATATCACTATTACCTGAAAACTGTTGTTACCGCTAGCCAGATGATGTTAGCTTTTAGCAGCATTGTGTTGCAGACAATGAGGCCACTAGTGCTGCTAGCATCAGGTGTGTGTGCCTGATAGCCAATACTGAGATCAAAAGAAGTATTTCAGTGTGTCTTAATTGAATTGAGAAGTGTCTGCAACGGGATTGAATCTCAACTGTGTGTGTGTTTGTGTGTGTTTGTGTGTACCGTAATTTGTGTATTAGGTGATTGGTTGTTGTGTGGATGTATGGCTTTCAGTGCAGGTGAAGGTGTGTATGTGTCTGCCTGTTAATTGAATTGGGTGTTCTTAAAGGTCTGAGAGGTGTGTGTAACAGCGTGTTCTTACTGTACACCTGTGGCAGCAAGAAGGCATCTGATTGTGTGTACAGGTGCTGGAGTGTGTTTGATGTGAAGTTTCCACACCTCCCAAGTGTCACACACACACACACACACACTCAACAACACACAAGGAGAGAGAGAGAGAGAGAGAGAGAAAACACTTGGAATTATTTTTTTTCCAGAGATAACAGTAAAATGGTAAAACCTTGTGCAGGAGAGGTGGGAACAAACATCTCTTCTAAAATTCAAATCAGGTTAAACTAATTACATCAGCAATAAATCTTTTTTTTTTCTACTTCTATCTACTATAACTCCAGTTTCTTTCTCTTTCCAAGCCAAAAAGCATTAAGTTCTGTTTTTTTAAAATTTTTAATTCTTTCATTTCTTCTTTAACTGTGCATTTCCGAAAGAAGGGAGAGACGGAGCGCTTTAGAAGATTTGATGTAAGAGGGATTTTCTGTCGCTTTTCGGGGGTGTTTTTAAAAGGGGCTTGACTCCACTAAGTAGGGCCGCTAGCTGCGCTATCCCACAATGCAATGTCCCAAATCCTGGAGACTTTGAACACTCATACATATGGGGCAAAGGCTATTAAAGGAGAGAGACTAGGGATGAGAGAGTCACACTAGTTTTCGTCTTTCATCTCTGCTCTCTATCTATCCCTAAATCCACCCATTTCTCAATTAGGAAATGAAAACTGCGATTGTCTTAAGAGGTGAAAGATTACTCTCTGACCCTGATGTGCATCATAGGGTAATTCACAACAGAATACCCCACTTTTACCATAATTAAGAAAATTCAATTCACTTATGACTTTTAAACCATCTTATCGATCTTCAGCTTTTTGCAGTTCTCTACTTTTGGAGACAAATACTCTTCTGATATAACTTCTACAACTAAGACAAAGTCGTAGAGTGTATTAATGTTAAAAGCTTTATGAATGTTAGAGTGCATTAATGGTATAAGGTCTGGCCTTAGTAATACATTGGAAAATTAGACTGATGCTTTTTTCCAGTTGTTAGTCTGCTTTTCCGAGCCATGAGTTTAAAATGTAAGTTCTTGGGTTTTGCAGGTACTGTACAACTTTTGACAAATTGTGAATCTCTATAGAATAAGCAGCGGGTAAAACTGAAAGTTTTTTTAGTTCTTTTTTTTAAGTTGTATATTGATGAATACAAGCGTACAAGAACTATTTCCTTTTGTTCCTTCCTTCTTCTGTTGCACATCCTCCAGAAGACAAACACTCTATTATTTAAACCTGTCAGCTGCACAGAAGAGAGGAAGTCAACTTTTCTTTTCTTCTTTTGAATTAATAAATGAAAATAAAATCAGTGTATGTGTGTGCATGTGTGTGTGTGTGTGCAGTACTACAGCAGGAGAGGTCTGGTGCTCCGTATGTTCCATTTGCCCCCCTATGGAGCATAGAGCCCCTCCATCACCCATCATCTCCTCTACACACACACAGACACACACACACACACACACACACATTTATACTTCTACACTTGTGAGGACCTTCATTGACATAGTGCATTCTAACCAGGCCTGAGTGTAAACTTACTCCTTACTCCTCTCTAAAACTGACCCTCAATAAGCTTTTTAAAGAAGTGACAACCAGCCTCAGTTGTCTTTATTTTTTTTAAAAAAGTCCTCCATCTAAATGTCTCAAACTCAGATTGGTTCTCACATAGGTAGAAGTACAGTACAGGGGCACGTGGAGTGTTCATGGAGTGTACACCCACACACACAAACAAAAGGTGTATGTACACATGCTTGAACACATTAAGAAACTACAAGAAATACTCTCCCTGTTTCCATTTCTGCTTCCATTATTGGCCCTTAAAGTTCTTTATCCAGTGTTTCTCCTTGTCCACAAAACATCTGAGATCCAGAGATGCTGTTTTATTAGCAAAATCTGTCCGTCATGGTCACCATTTAGCTTAGTGTGAAAATCGGACTGTTCATTCCTTCCTTTGCCTTGATAGTTTTGTCCTTTGCCAACGTAGGACCACTTTTCATGACCTCAAGTTTATTCTTTGCATTGTTCTCTTGCATATTTCTATTAAATTCTATTCCACTTTTGGGACTTTTAAACATCAAATAGTTCCTAAAATATCTTACATTTGTATATGTTATAAAGAGAAGATACTGTATGTAGATTTGAACCAATGCTAAGAGAAAGCCTAGAGAAAATAATGTGGATCTATATGTGTGTGTGTGTGTGTGTGTGTGTGTGTGTGTGTGTGTGTGTGTGTATGAGAGGTGGTCAGAAGCCAGAAGTGGTTAGGGGAACAGTGGCCTTCTCATCCCCAGCGGCTGAAAGAGCCAATGATAGCCTTTCTGCTGCTGCTTAGCTGATAACACATAGCACCACCACCTAATGTCCTCTCTCCTCTCTCTCACACTTTCCCCCTTCACCATCTCACTTTACTATCAACACTCGCTCACTTACTTTCTCTCCCTTCTCTCTACTTATCTGTCTCGCTCTCCATTTATTTCCCCCCGGCTTTCTCTCTGTCTCTCTGCTGCTCTTGTCTGCAGGAATGAATCAGACGTAAGAGGCCAAACAAGATTTTCAACCCATTGCTTTTGATTAAGTGACTTAACACAGAGGTCTGCAGCCCGGCAATATCACTAATGGTCCGAAGAAAGAGAGATAGTGTTTGGGGGAAATGGAGAGAGACAGAGAGGGAGGGTAGGGGAGAGAGAGAGAAAGACAGACGTGGGCCAAATCTCCCACAAGTAGTACCATTATCCCCGGGTAAAGGAGAAAGTGATTATGAACTTAAAAGGAGCTTTGCGCTCATAGCTTTCTCCACAGCAAGTTTAGTTGGAGAATTACGATTAAGCCGGATTTAGATTCACGCAAATGCCTTTTTACACAGGAGGAGGCAGGAGGGGAGAAGAGAAGCCTTTATATGGCATAGTGAGCGTAAAAAGACGAACAATAGTAGCACCATGCTGTCAGCACACACTTCATTGTTGTATATTGGTTTAAAGAGGACTCATTTTCATTAACAATCATGATCCAGTGCTCACATTTTCCTAAAAAAAAGAAGCATGTAGTTTCCAATCACATGGCAAGCACCTATATTGTTATCCTGCTTTAGTTTGTTGCTTTAAAACAAATTGATTTATATAATGGATTAAAGTATATGTGAGCCATCCCAGTGAGGAATTGTAAAAGTTCATAAACAGATGAGCGTTTTCTAAATTCCCTTTTGGGGTTTTACAAGCCGATAGTTAATTCTTCAAATATTGCTTTTATGGAAATGCAAAACATATGTCGCTACTTATCTGATTTCCAGCAGGATATCAAAACAATTTGGGATATGATCTCAGTGATGACAGGATGTACTTAAAGCATGCCCAAAAAACACGGAAAAGACATTTTTATAATCATTTGTTTCCTTTAGGTTGCTTTTGGATGATTATTTCAAACTAGGATTTTTTGATGTCGTAAACACATACCAACACTTTCATGTTTTTGTTATGTTATCCGTTAAAGGATCGGCTCGGTCCAATAACTTATCAGAGAAGATATTTGCTTTGTTATTAACCCTCTCAAATTGTTTTTCTACACGTAGCAGACAGGTTTTCCTTTAATTCTGGATGAAAAAGCTTCAGTTCGTATGTTGCTGTCATCACAATCAACCTAAAATAAAATTTAAAGTAATGCGGTTCCAGGATCATAAATGTTTGGGAGGATGTTTTACCATGTCGGAGGCATCACTCACAGGATCAAGGGACAAAAATGTCAGATTTGGGGACATGATGAGATTCGAAAGACACCGGTGAGACATGAAGTGACATATGAAGACCATTACAGGAGTTTGGCTGCTGTGAATTGCATCGCTTAAATGAGGCAACATACTGAAAATGAATTTAGTTGCCTAAATTTCACTGTTATTGCTTTGTGCACCAGTCACAGTTTCCAAGAAACTTAAGTATTCTCCTGGTGAGGTGTGTTTATGCACGTGTTGTGAACAAGCATACATGTGTGAATTTGCTTCCACCTGCATGTATGTTTGTGTTTATGTGAGGTTGTGTGTGTGCGTGTGTTCCTCTCTGCACATTAGCGGTAATTATAGTCAGTAATAACCCTAACGAGGAGAGAGGGACAGGCTGCGTTCAGAGCAGCAATTACAAGTTAATCAGCTACCATGTTGTTGGGAGTAATTAGGCAACGCTGTGAAGAGGATTTAGATCTCGGATATTTACTGCTGCAGTGTGGGAGAAGGTGTGGCATGTCATGAGATAGAGAGTGTGTGTGTGTGTGTGTATCAAGTCAGCTCTGAAGCCTACAATCGAATCTGTTGAAAACTGTTACTCATCCAGTTTGTGCTATAAATCTTTGTTGCTAAAGATTAATAATGGCAAGAGTGAATGTCAAACTTTTTTTCCTTACTTTCTGTCTTCTTGGATAAGAAGCTAAAGTTTGATTAATGTTTGACTGATTTTATCATAATGCTGTTTCATAGTGCCCTCTGGCAGAAGAATCCTCTTTGTCTGCATAAAGGTCTCAAACGTTGTAAAATGATGGGGGAGTTATGGGTAAAACTAGATTACGTGGAGATCTTTGGGGTGTTTTCTTAATTGTTTTACTTTGGGTTATTACATCTACAGGTCACGGTGTTGCTTGCATTCAAAAACTGCAAGCTTCCCAGGTTGGCACTGTGAGTAAGGGCAATCTGAGCTAAACTTTATTAGCTTTGTAGCAAGAGAGCGGAGGTTTATTTATAAATGAGTTAAATAAATGAATGGGATTGGACTCAACTTTGATAGAGAATGTGTCCCTCCTTTTGGATGCCATCCATACTACTGACCCTACAGGTGACTGTTTAATTCATGTATGCCCTAAAACAGGCCATGCCAACATCACTGATGTTTAATATGGAAATCCATAAATGTGACTTTTGTGGAGTCGTTGTGAATAAGGAAGCTTGGCTTTAAAATTTGAAAATTACATTTAAAATTTGTGAAAATACAAACGTGGTGTAAAGATGCTGGCTCAGCTTTGAACAATGACAGGACAAGTGCAACTTAACAAGCCATTGCAAGGTAATTCCCATTTCTCAATTATAAAACAACTGTTCATTTTGAAAAAGACTGAAAAAAAGAAAAACAATTAAAATCGAATGTTTAAATTCTGGTGCCAACAGAGGTGACGGGAGCTGGCTAGAGTCAGTCCACCGCCAAACGCTGCGGCCGTACTGTACACTGCTGTGTCAAGCTAATTAGGTGTTAACGTGTCTTGGCGTTGATTGTGTGTGAGGCCTTTAATTGTTTGACAGGGAGGAGGAAACTGCGATTCAGCTCCCTGCCAAGTGCCATTTAGGCTGAGGTGCTAATAGCAGGGGTCTGACACTGATACACATACTTTAATTGTATGTTGTGTTAATGAGACGCAGGGGAAAGAAGGAGGGAGGAGGGGTGAGAGAGAGAGACAGACACACAGAGAGAGAGAAAAGGAGAGAAAGAGACAGACAGAGATCAGCCAATGACCTGTGTGATACAGAGAGACTGTTCTGACAGCTCATTGCCCAGTCCTGTCAACCCTGCTGTGTGTGTTTGTGTGTACGTGGGAGTGCACATATGTGCGTGTGGCATTGAGGTGCACATATTCTAAAGCGTGTGATTAGCTAATAACACACACTAAAATTATGCATCAAATTACCATATTGAACGTGTTTGTGTGTATGCATTTGTAGCAAGATTCTTTTCATTCAGTAATATTTTCTTAGCCATTTAATGAAAAAACTATTGGACAATATGGACAACCCATATAGACAACATGACTGTTACTACTACTGGTAATTATTAATTATATATTATAATAATGACATTTACTGAATTATTTAAAAATGTGGTAATTTTTTGGGTTTTTTTCTTCTTTTACTAGAACACAATCCTGTAATTTTCCCTGTTTTCAAAATGTGTTAAAATTGTTTAGAATTTTTAAACGTTAAATAAATAAATTAACAATAAAATAAATGAATACACTAATTTGGGACATGTCTGCAGCATGTGTATGAGATTGGCAGGTGAGCCCTCCCAACTGTTACAAGCATCACTAGGATTAGGAGTACAAGTACCTCAAAACTGCACTGGAGAAAAGTATAAGTAAATGTTACTACATTTACTCAAGTACTGTTCTTAAGTACAGGTTGAGGTACTTTACCATTACAGTTCTCCATTTCAGGATTTTACTCCACTACATTTATTTGATAGCTGTAGTTACTTTTCAGATCAGGATTTAACATACAAAACATATAATCAGCTTCATAGACTGAACTACCAAAGAGATATGTAGAATTAGCTTAACCTCAACAACAATAAAATGCTGCTAACATATCTGTAATAATTCAGTAGTATAATATCTATAATATATAGTGCTCTGAAAGTGGCCACTCTGCATAGTGAGTACTTTATATATAATATATTAGTATACTTCCTTATACTTAAATTAGTTTTACTTGCAGTGGAGTATTTTTACACTGTGGTATCACTACTTTCACTTAAGTAAAGGATCTGAATGCTTTTTTAACCACTAATAAATACTAAATAAAATATTACACTGAAGTAAACCATGCCCTGCACAGATAGAAGAGTGCACTAAGTTGAGCATATCTTCCCATTTACCGTTCATTCAGCTATTTTTGGTGCCTACATCATCTTCCTACATATTTTTAACTCAGGTAAGAGGGCAAGAATCAACTGAGTTAAATAAGCCAGTCTACAATTTCCATAAATGTACATTCTCAAATATAAGAGTGAGTGTATGAGCAAAATTTAACTAATTCTCATCATTCAGCCAGACATCATAAATATGAGGCAAGATCTTTCAATGTTTTTGTTATGATATAATTATATGGCTGGACTGTATACTTTACTGAGTAATGATTTCCCACCCTAACGAGAAACTATTAATATTGGTACCATTTAATAAAAGAAGATGTTAAGCTGACAACTATCATTAAAGGCAAACAATAATCCGCTTTATTTTTATACCAGCAATCAATTTGTCATTGAGTGTCAAGTTTTTCCAATTTGTTTTGACATACATCTGTTTTAAGAGTAAGTGTGTGTGTGTGTTTGGGTGGAGCTGGTAATGCAAAGAATCTGTCACATAGCGTGCTATCAGAGATGTCAGTTAAAGTGTGTGTGTGTGCACGCGTGTGTGTCAGGGTAAATGATGGAGGAGGGTTGGATTGACCTCCTAATTACTGCAGCAGTGATGGGAGGAGAGACGCGAGGCCAGAGGTTAATAGCTGGGTTGTTGGACAAGAAGCCCGAGCAGGGGAGAGGGGGCGGGAGATAGAAGAAGGAGGAGGCGAGGGATGAGCAAGAGAGGGAGAAGAGGAGGGTAAAAGACAGAGAGAGGGTGAAAGAGGGAGGAGAGAGCAGAGAGGAGAAGAACGAATGTGGGTGTAGGGAGGAGATGGAGGATAAAGGAGGAGAGAATAGAGAAAAAGGAAGGAAGATGAACAAAGGATGAGAGGATTAAAATGAAAGGTGAGGGGATATAGGGGAAAGGAAGATGAGTAAGAAAGAGAAGAGGAAGGAGTTTCCAGATTTGAATAAAGTACTGACAGACTGCATTTCCCACACCCTCACCTCTCTGAACACAGGATGTCATAGCTGAAAGAAGATGTTTTCAATAGCTTGTTTAATGGTAAACCTGTAATTGTTCACATCTCTTTCATGGTGAGGCAAAGTTTCTTTAATTTAGCTTACAGAGATTTCAAGAAGTCAAAAAAAAGTTCTTGGTGGGAAACAACCATGAGCCATTTCCATCCATCCCAACACATCCAAACTTTTCAAGCAAATATGTTGTTTGTCTTTGTTTTCTGATCCTCTTCCTCTATATGGTTAAAGTTTGGTTAAGTTAAAGCAAATAAACCAACTCTGTTAAGGTTAGGGAAAGATTATGGTCAAAAACCAACCAACCAGGTGGGGAATGGGATGCGAACACTGATTTCCAGTGTCTGCATTGGATGCTTTGTACACCCAACATGCACTTGACAATCAGAGGTTTCTGTCACTATTTGCCAGAAGAGGTCTGTCAAGAAAACTTTAATATATGTTCAAAGTATTCGAACAAATAACACTGTCAATTCAAGCAGCTGCATCAAGCACCAAGTACTGTTTTTCTTTACCTTGTGTCTTTTTGAACTTGGCATATTATACAAATCTTTAAAGTTGACCTTGTAAAAGCTTTCTGTCCTTCTCCTGAATGGTGAACAAACCGCTTAAGAGCTTCACCTGTCATGAGATTTTTTGCTAGAGTCAAAAGGCCTTGAGAGAAAAATCCTCATACTGCGATTGAGAGTCTTTATCTAGGCCATGTTACCAGAGCAAACATTGTAGTTAACCACTGGTGACTAAAAAATCACAATTAATTTAGACAAGCCCCCTCCAAAATAAAAGCAATTCCCCCTCTGTGTGCGTCTGGTACAGTTTGTCTGTTGCCTGGAGCACTGAGAGGCGATTAGAGAGCCAGAAAAAAGGGGGTTAGAAGACAGAACCTCATCAGGAATATGGAACGGCTCTCTGAGACAGACAGAGACACACCAAGTGACACGCATAACCCAATTAAAACAGGAGCAAATGAAAATGCAAAAGACTGAATGGGAATGGGCTAGGGACAAATAAATCTGCTGTGTTTAGGGCTGGGTACTGAAAAACAATAGTGATTCCTACAGATTCAAGTGTTACTTCACTGTGAGGTATCAAAGACGTTACAGTGTTGGATTCCTGGATGTCTGACAGTTTGTGGGTATTTCAACAGAGGAAATAATTTGAGCTCAGTCTATTTCTAAAAGAAAGTGACATGTACAGATGGATGGGCCACTACAAGCTGCCAGAACAGTTTCAATGCTCTGTGGCACAGATTCTTAAGGAACTCTGGGGGGTTGAAACACCATTCTTCTGAGATATTCCCTCATTTAGTGTTTTGATAATGATGTTAGAAAGCGCAGTCTACCATGTTGCTCCAAAATCTCCCATAAGTGTTCAATTAGGTTAAGATCTGGGGACTTCGAACCATTCTGTGACCCCTCGTGTCTTGTGGCAGCATCTGCATTAAGTTTCTCCGCTCATTTATTCAGCTTTTTCTTTGAATGTGTGTGTTTGTATCATACTGCTTGAATGGCTGAGAATCTTCAAAAACACAACCAGGTAAAAAAATAATCTTAAATAATCCGTTCCATTTGTTTATGCATAATTAATATAGTCATTTTATGCAAAGATGTATGCATTAAGTAAATGCACATGCTCATAGCTCTCCAGATGGTTGAGGTGCATCTCCAGAAGCAGGCCTTGGAGAACGAGAGAGCTGAGTGCCTAGCTGAAGGGCTCTTTCAAGGAAATTCCCAAAGCTAAAATATAATCCACTGGTAGATGGCTTGAAGTGATTTTCAGTTTTCATAAACAAATGATTGATTGATTTGTTTATTTATCTACTGCTTGTTAATGAGGGAATATCAGATTTTTAAAAAAAATCAAAAATACAAAAATCCAGGTAAACTTTGACAAAC
Source organism: Thunnus maccoyii (assembly GCF_910596095.1). Classification (NCBI taxonomy): domain Eukaryota; kingdom Metazoa; phylum Chordata; class Actinopteri; order Scombriformes; family Scombridae; genus Thunnus; species Thunnus maccoyii. The sequence goes on from NC_056551.1 coordinate 8,715,339, forward strand.
AGTGTTGTCTTACAACAGAATAACTTTTGGGAGCACAGGGATATGAAATCAAAATTTAAACATCTGTTAAATGTAACAATCTGCTCCTTTTACAAAATCCTGGTATTTTAATGTAATGTAAATAATGTAAATTTCTATTTGCGTAACATTCAAACAGTTTCAATAGTTTACATCTGACACTTTTCATGACAAAAATTGCAACTTTAACAGATGTGTAATACTTTTCAAAGTTTTCAATAAACAATCACATTAATAACTTGGTGATGCTGCTATGCTTATCTTTATTGCATTTTTCATTAAAGTTACAAAGCATGTTAAAATAACAATAAATAAATGTCAGTAAGATAAACAGGAAAAAAGACACTTCCAGATATAATTGTAATTGAAAGCAAAATAATATGGCTAATATAATGACAACAAAATTGGTCCGAACTAATTAAATTAAAGCCTGTTAAGGGTTTTTTTGTTTGTTTATTTGTTTGCTTTTTTTTAACATTTCAAGTAATTTAATAAAATGCTGCTTTACCAGTCTATGCTCCTTAGGCAGGGTGCTCCAAAATACTTTATCTTTTGAAACAACAAAAATAACAATTATGTTTTGCCCTGGGACAACAGCTCGTAAAAAGATAGCAGTAAATGTGTAGGGGGACACATACAGGAAACAAGGTCCCACCACTCGTTTCACACCTCGGCCTGGAGTCTGAGAGAGAAGTGAAGTGAGAGCACTGCGGAGTCTGATTGTAAACATTATGGAAACACTGATGGTGGTGTTCATGTTTGTAATTAATTACCCTGATTGATTCCGACTGCAGCTTGCTTTTGAGTGGCATTTCATCATGATGTTCTTTAGTTAATACCCCCACTCCCCGCTAATAAGGCAACAATTAAAACAGTCATTTGCATCTAACATTATACCCTCTATTAACTAGCGAGGGAAAAACTTAGCTGAAGGGGGCAGAGGTTGCCGAGAAAAGACACAAAACAAAAATTGTGTGTGTGTGTGCTTCTTGTGAACATACTCAAATGCAGTTGCATACACAAAATAACCTTGCAAGCCCACACACACATAAGGGAAGAAGTGGTCTTGTGCACACGCTCAGACTTGCACACATTTCCCTTTGCACTGCCTAACTGATTTATGGGAAATGTGACTGCCAGTTCCATGACCCTGCGACGGTACTCCGTGTCCGACCCTTGGTACCCCAAAATACACACACACACACACACACACACACACTCACATACACACTCTCTCTCACACACAAACACACACAAGCAGGCGCCCAGCCATCACTCGTAGGAATATGAGTTGCCACGCCAAAGAATGGGGGTCCACAGGCTGTCCTTGGGGCTGATTGGCTGAGAGTTGTCAAACGATCACGGCAGCGGCGAGCAGGGGGCCCCTCTCCCCCCTAAAATCAATTTCAATCAACGTGGAGACGCAATATTATCAAATGTCAAGTCCACCGCGGCCCTCGGCCCTGTGCCGCAGCAAAAAATTATTCCTGACAGCCACTTGGCGACTTAATTAAGTGCAAAAAAAGGACCGGGATAGTGGAGGGGAGGAGGCCATGGTGAAAAGGAGAGGAGGAGGGAGGGGTGAGGAGGGGATTAAGAATCAAAATACCTCAATTGGTCAGTTGGTCTTTTTGTTTGGTTGACTGGTCATATTGACAAGGCCTCAGAATGATAGCCTCACAGGGGAGCAGTCAGGGGGAGAGGGAGGGATGGAGGGAAGGAGGAGGGAGAAGGCTTGAAAGATAGGAGATGGAGAATGGGGTGAAAGAGAGGAGGAACATAGGGTAGAATCGTGAAAGACAGAGATGAGACAGAGGTGAGGTTATGGATGGACAGGATGTTAGCATGGGGAGAAAAAGATGGACAGGATGAGGAGGGAGAAGCAAGAAAAGAAGGGAGAAAAGACAAAGTTAGGGATGGAGAGAAGGAGTTGTGGGTGGAGAGGGAGGATGTAGCAAGGGATTGTGAGAGGAAGAGAAAAAAAGATGGATGGTTGAGTGAGGGATACAGGAAGAGGAATAGGGAGTGAGTGCTAGTTTATTGACAAGGATCTCCCTCCACACACACACACACACACACACACACACACACACATACACTCCCTCCCATCCTGGCTCTCTTGATATTGAAATGATTCCTTGGGAAATAAATCAGATTTCGATTGGCTGGTAATTGCAGAGGATCGATCAACACGTTCTGCTCGGCTCTCTCAGGGATTTTCTTTTTTTATCCACAACACACACATGCACACACACACACACAAGCACACACACGGGATGCGGATGGGGACCTTGAACCTCAAGGGAGAACTGATACCTGATTGGGCGAATCAGTAAACATGAGCCGCTGATTGTTCCTATGCAGATTAATATGATGGGTGAGGTGGGTGGAAAAATAGGAGGAGAGACCGATTTGGAGAAAGAAAGGAAAGAAAAAAGAAAGGAATGTCACCGACTAAATGTACTAACATAATGTCTCACAGACTTATACACTGGAATAAATTCATAGCAACATGAAGCATAAGATCAGAGATATAAGTACTACAGTATTTATCGTATCATAACCACCGTGTTATTTCCCACGTGGACGTCTCACCTTTCAAAATGCTGTTAGATTTAGTCTCCTTTTGCTCGACACACTGCAGAAGTACTAGGCTGATTCATGAATGAGTAATTTTGATCAATTCTGCAATCAGTCAGCAGTTAGAGGCCCATCTCCCTCATGTTAAAGTATGATTTATAAATGGCTAGAGGTCGTTATGACGCCACAGGCGCTTTATCAGGCTAAATGAGAATGGCCTTTCTACTCATGTTCTCTGTATGACAGGGACAAGCAGGTTGTCAATACAGAAATGACCCCGCTGTAGGGCTGAAAAGACACACACACACACACATTCGAACACATACACACAAATGCACACAGGAATCACATGCCTGTTTGTACACATACAATAATACAGATGGAAACATAAACAACTGCAGGCTGACATATGCCAACACACACACACACACTCAAATGCAGAAAAAAATCCAAAAGAGAAGAAAAGTTACACTTGGGCATTGACCTCAAACACACAACCACTTCACATATTCACGTACACACACATACAGATACACACCCAGGCGTTGAATCAGTCAATACACACATTGATCACCTTCTGATTTACAGAAGCAGCAAGTATTGTAAACAGCGGCATGGATTTTTCTGTTTCCATAAAATACATACACAATTTATTCACCTTTTAGAGGCAAATCAATGTGGTTCTCTGGATGTAGAACAAATTTCTCTCACATATAGTATAAAAAAAACCAGACAGGGCTGTTATTCAAGCATACTGTAAAGCTGGAGAAAAGCTGCTGTTGAATTGTGAAAGATGTTGTCAAGGCTTTCGGATTTATTTACACAGCTGGAAACAGCTGATTGACGGGACTTTGAGTACTCACAAGAGGTAAATGTAAGTCTCAAATATATGAAAACACCAGAATATATGAAAATGTATGTAAACTTATGGAAAAGTTATGGTTTTGGATGGAACTCACCAATGATGTCGCCATTGCTGATAGCAGCGTCAGATCAGAAAACACTTCTAATTGTCATTTTAAAGGGCACTTACAAACAACACATTTTGTTGTTTAATTTGTAGGACTTGAAATAACAAAAAACAGACATGTATGATGTGGTTGAATGTGCCATGTGGATTTCTTACTTTAACTTTATCACTGTAAGCCCCTCGATAAACATGCTAAAGGTAAACATTAAATAAATAATGATGTAATATCGTCAACAACAACTTCATACATTTAACACAGTCTTCAGAGATTAATATTTACTAAATGGTAAATGGACTGCACTTATATAGCACCATTCTAGTCTTCCCACCACTCAAAGCGCTTTACGCTGCATGCCAACATTCACCCATTCACACACACATTCATACACTGATGGCACTGATGGCTACCATGCAAGGTGCCAACCTGCTCATCAGGAGGGGAATCTAATGCATTCACACACACTCACACACCGATGGCACAGCCATCGGGAGCAATTTGGGGTTCAGTGCTCAAAATGACTGCTTTGAGAGCAATTCCAATTTCAGCTCATACCTGGTTGCGGTAGCTAACAAGGAGTGTAGTAACTATTTATCACTCTGGTGGCTCAGTGGTCAGCACTGTCACAACACAAGATCATCATAGTTTTAATTTCCAAGTCCAACCCTGGATGTCTACTGTGATAAGGCCTGGCTCACAGTTGGTGTTCCAGTTCATCCAAAACATGTTGGATGGGCTTCCAGGGCTCTTAAGGCCTGGACACACCAGGATTTAAAACTGAAATTTTGTGGAGAATTCCATTTACTCCAATGGAATTGCTGTCATCCCTTAAACTTAAACTTTGGTGAACTTTGACCTGCAAATTTGCACCATTGACAGCATTAACAGCAAGCCGCCTTGACAGTGTTAACCTTTGAAAAGGTGGAGAGCCAAAGTGGAGGAAGCTATCATAACTTATTAACTGTGTTGCACCATTCACTTTTATTTAACCTCCTCTATCAAAGGAGGTTAAATACTGCTCCACAAAAGAGACATGGTTGCAGACCATTATGAGACAGGACTTGATCATACGAATACTTTTTTGGAACAAACTTTGTGAAGTTATTGTCCCATTAGTGTCCAAATGAAGCTAATGAGTTACCTTGGGGAGCTTTATTCCCCCTCTTCAGTAAATTTGTTATGGTGAACAAAATGCTAGGGATTAAGGGTCTTTCACAAAGTTGGAAACTTTCTGTCAATTAGAATTTGGGTTGACCTGATCAGAAGTACGTGTTCACATATGTTTGGACAGATAATATATGTGCAGCCCCATGTTGAGCAAGGCACTAATATTGACAGAGATAAGGATATCATTCATTCAATCACTCCCGTCTCCAGCATTAATTTCATATCAGATATACTGTATAAGCGCTCATCTCTGCCCAAAATGTTGTAAAATCTCAGCTTGCACTGAGCCTTTAGGAGTTTTTGGACAAGAGCTTTTTTGAATTATTTTTCCACTTCTTTGTTTTGTAGACTCAACCTAAATGAGAGAGAGAGGTAAAGTGAAAAAAAGACATCTTCGTTATTTGTCCATTTGTATTTATGTGTTGCTCTATGTGATGCCAAGTTTGGAAGCTTGTATCAAACACACACACACACACGCACACACACACACAAACACATACACACCTAAGGGTGCTTTGTGTAAATAAGCGTACCTTCACCCCTGTAGGGAGGTCAGAACACCCATCTATCTAGCCCTGCCTAGGGTCATCATACACACACACACACGCACACACATACACAGTTTCCCTCATTCACGCAGTCTTTTTCCTTTTTCTGTTTTCTCTCTTCCTCAGAAACACACACACACACACATTCACACACCTCGTCCACCCTGCAGCCATCATTTAGTGGTTTGTGTTCAGAAAGTGTTTTGGATGTGTAACACTAGAGATGACACGGGAAGACACAGGAAGACAGAACACTGTCCAGAGGTCACTGTGTGTGTGTGTGTGTGTGTGTGTGTGTGTGTGTGTGTGTGTGTCTTTGTGTGTGTGTCCTAATGTTTCAAGCTACAGAGGTGGCAAACACCTGCGGAGTGCAGCTCATGCTGCTCACCCTTTAATGTCTTTGTCTCCTGTACACTAACACACACACGTACACACACTAAATGTAGGATTCAGAGGAGCTTTATGTTGGTTTATTTTATACCACAACAGCCCTACAACCGCATCTGTCTGTCACTGAGTCACTCACTGACTGACTGACTGTGTAGTGAAAGTACACCATTGGTTGGTCGAAGCCAGCTGAAGGCCACCAAAGCTAAGTATCCCAGAATGCATTTCGCAAGTGACAGCTATGGCGGAGATTAAGCTGTTGTAATTTTCTCAGTAGGACTGTTATATATATGTCACTTTACTAAATTTTAATATTTTTTCCAGGTGAGAAAGTAACGATTTAGATTGTGGTCAGTTTATCCAAAAAACACCTGTTTGAGAAGAGAGGGTCTGTGCACTGTCACCAGTGTAACTTCCTGTCAATTTCCACATGTTACATGCATCTAGTGTCTTTTCCAAATAAGCACTTCTGTGTTTATGGTAAATAAAATAAAAGCAATAAAACATACATTTACAAATACATTTACTTTACACACATGAAACACACTGTGTTTGGGTCATTTACACTCAGCATTAAAGATTAACTTGATAGTTACTGGATTAAAACTATTTTCCGGGTTGTGGGTAAGTGAAATAATATATAAAACATAGAAAAAAAAAAGACTAGATCTTAACTCAACCCTTCTTACAACAGCACCATATAGTCTACACCCAAAATCTGGTGCAATGTATTTCAAGTATTTTTAATGTGTTTCTTATGTGTACAGCACCTTGAGTTACAACTATTGTATGAAAAGTGCTTTACAAATAAATAAACTCAAACTTACATATAAACAAACATCTTAAAAATGCTGCAACGTCCATGTCTGATGGTAACCAGGCAACCTACAAATTAAAAGCCCTCTAGCGTTTCACACATGGTCCAGTCATATACTGGGTTTTGACCTAGTCTTGTTTTAATTGATGAGAGAATTGAAAAGGATTTTTGTAGTGTTGTAAAACTCTCTCTCCCCCTCTCTCCCTCCCTCTCTCTCTCTCTCCAGAGAGGTTGCAGTACTCTCTTCCTGCAAGCAGACCTCTCGTCACCCTCTCTGATGATTCCTAATGTTTAGGGAGGGACTGTAGCAGAGAGAAAATAGAGTTTGGGATGGATGGACAGACGGCAGGATGGGGGGAGCGCAGCAGAGAGGTAAGAGGGAGAGTGCAGAGGTAAGACAGCATCTTCATTTAGACATGGTGACAATGGTAATGATTTCTTCACTTTGTTAAATAATATTACATGTCCGGTCCAAAAAGAAAAGCCAGAAAGTTATTTAAACTCTTAAAGCCCTCTTATTTACTGGTGGGTCAGTTGTTATGAAGTCATGATGTGCAGCTCAAACTCAGCTGTATTTGTTATCATAAAGGAGATCCCAAAGAGACCAAATATGCTCAGCTGAATTTTTGGGAAATGTGCAAAAATTGTCTTTTAAATTTTCACACACTGTAAACATATAGCCTCAGTGAAGAAGAGGTAATTCTGACAAGGTTCTAATGGTTTATTATTTTGTATATATGTGAGCTGAACTAAATAATGGAACTTTGAGTGTAACAGATTTTTTTTAGATTGATCAAACCCAAAAAATGTATTAAAACATATGAAAATAGTTGTACCTGCTACATGTCCTCTCCTCCTCTGTTGCTCCCCGTTAGGATTCTTAGTGATTTTCTTGATAAAGTAGTTTTTTGTTTTTGTTTGTTTTGTTGAGTTTATCCTTATTCATACACTATATTGCTGTTGAGACTTTAAAGCAGGATGTTATACGCTCTACAGTTTATAAAATCCTCTGGGACAAATGTGATTTATCATATAAATAAACAATAATAAATACTACAATTGCAATAGATCAAGGTATAAATAGTGAGAAACTTTCCACATTTCAATGACGCATTTTGGGGAAAACACTGATACCACACGTCTATACACACGCATACATACATTTGCATAAACACAATTCATATATTTGTACATATATAGATGCATAAATACACTCATAAAGATAAATCAGTAAATTTTAACCACAACATAAAATAAGTATATTGTGGTTATGAGGCATTAGCAGTTGTATTTACCATCCTGACCATCACTTAACAGCGCTCACTTTTTGTGTGAGTGTCAGTGTGTGTATATACATATTTGCGGGCGTGTTAAAAAGCTTTTAGTGGGACAGAGACTGAGCAATTCCTCTTCTCTAACTGTCAGAGAGACCTCATCTCATCTCTGATTGTTGTTTTCTGGTTCTGGCAAACACACACATGCACGCACACACAAACACACACACACACACACCTCGAGAGTGCAGGTCCCTCCTGGTTTGCCCTCACTGCACACAACCACCCTCCGGCCCCCGCCCTCACACTCCTTTTATGTTCTTAAATATTGATAAGTAGCTTTGCAACATTAATATCTTAGATGGCTTACAAGAACACTTAAATAAAATCTCACTCGTCCCCCTCTTCCTCCCCCTCCCTCCCCCTCCATCCCTCCCTCTCCTCCAGCCTCTCACTTGTTTTTCATTTCTGTAATGCGTTTGTCTGTTTGGGAAGTGTGTGTGTACATGGGGGGGGGGGGGGGGGGGGGGGGGGGGACAAGAGGATTATAGGGAGTGTGTGTGTGTCTGTGCATGCAGAGCATAATGAAAATGGGTACTTCTTTCACTTTACAGACATTTTTACATAAAATTGTACAAAAAAAGAGACAATATGGTGTGATGTGTTTTATTGGAAAATATAGTCAAAAACATAAACTATAGTTCTCTGTATAGAACTATAGTTTAACTATAGCTGACAAGTGTTTGTTAAAATTGTTTACTTGGACATTGTAAACATACTGTAGCTCTGGTCTGAACTTGTAAATAAAAATGCATTCTACTCAACTCTATCTATGAGTTCAACTGACTACAAGCAAACTTTAAAGGAACAAACGCTGCTTTGGTAAGTAGTCATTATATAAGCATGATAATGCACTGCATGTTGTCTCTATACAGAATTTTTTTCTCATTTATTATAGTGGTAAGAGGTAAGTCTATAAAATATCAGAAAATAGTAAAAAATGCACATCACAATTGTTTTAATCCCAATGTGATATTATTTGATAATATTGCATTTGGCTTAAAAATTTGTTTTGTCCAACTAACAGTCCAAAACCCAAAGACAGCCAGTTGACTGTGACTAATAAAAGAAGAAATTTAGAAGCTGGAACCAGAGAATGTTTGGCATTTTTTCTTGAAAAACAACTTTAAAGATGAATCAGTTATCAAAATAGTTGCAGATTACTTTTGGTTGACCGACGAATTTATTAATCAACCATTTTCAACTCAAATAAAACATTTTTGCACCTTTTTTATTAGAATTATATTTGATTTCACACTTTAAAACAGACATCAAAGTTAGTGTGAAATGGGTTCAGCACTGCTATTGGTTGTTCAGAACATATACTGTACATTTACAGATCAGTTCACCAATCTTGAGCACTGGTGCAGGCTAATAAGAAGAAATGCCAGTTACATGTGAATACTGTCTTTTATCCTTCATATGTCAACATGTTCTTGAATTTAAGTGTAAAAAATGTGAATGCCTTTTAAGAGAGCAATGTTGATATCCAGGTGAGATTCTGGTGTTTTCTTAATTCTTTGAACGATTCATTCATGTCACTCTGAACAAAGAGTGAGTTTGAGAGAATACACAGACAAAGAGATGAAGATGGGGAGATTAAGCTGAGGCTCATTCAACTAGAACCTGCTGTGAGAAAACCTCAACATAATCCCATTTAAGAAGCAGAGAGAAACTCATTTAACTTACGAGGGATGACGTTGACTTGTTAACACTCAACCAACAGTACAGAGTGTTTAAGAGTGTGCATGTACATGTGTGTGTGTTTCTGGTATGCGGCTTGACAAGATTTAACCCCACTGAGGTCCTGAAAGGCTGATAGAGAGTTTTAAAGGGATTAGAACAGGATTAGGGACCAACTGGGAGGGATTAGCTCCCAGACTCTCTTATAGCTGCTCACATAGCAGATACCAGAAACACAATGTCTGTGACACACACATGTGAGCATGCATAGCGTCACACACATTGACCTCTGAGCAGTGCATTGTTTTCATCTCCTCATCAACATCTCCTCAAACATCCAGGAATGTTCTCTGCAGAGGAAAATATGGTGTGTATGTGTGTGCGTGTTTGTGAATGAGAAAGAAAGAGATAGAGGGAGAGTGGACATTTAAGGAATGTTCACATAACAGAGTGGTGAAGTGGATGGGGTTGTTTCAGAGGAAGTGTCCTCATTTTTATCCATAGGTTTTAGGCGAGATTCATTTGGACAAATGTCAGATGTACAAGACTAGGTCCATAACAACTTTCAAAGAGAAGACAACTCCAAGTCCCAAGAAGCACTGCAGTAATGAACATCCAATCTTTTAGCATTCTGTTGCTGCCCTGCTAACAGCGGAGGCTGAGGTTCAAATAACTCTCTAACTGCATGAATTCAAACAAAACAAAAAAACATTCTTAAAATGCCAAGCTACCACATCTACATTGCAACAGGCCATGAGACTCATGGATATTTTTTATTAGGCTATGTCAGGATAAAGCTCTTGCAATACATCATCTCGTTTTCAAGGGCATTTTGGTGCCATTTAATGTACCAAATGGATAGAAGAAAATTGATTTCCCAAGTACAAAAATGATAAACGTTTGCTGTAACAAAACCAATGACCCTGGTAACAGAAACAAAGAACATAAAATCATGAAAATGAAGAAGGTAAACATACAGAGGAAAGTGTAAAAGGCCTTGAAACAAAAACAAATACCAGACAAAGAAAGGACTGTTTTTTACTGAAATGTACTGACTTGTCTTGAGAAATGTAGCTTACTAAGGAAATACTGAATATTACACCAAACTTTTCAGCCTATTGCTGAAGATCACTTAACTTAGCTTCAGTCAACTTTTCAGTGCATTAACTTCAAAGTCGAATCACTCTTAACAGACGTGTCTAAAAATAATCTCAAAAACACTTCACATCTTGGGTATTATGTGAATACACACACACATGCACACACAGACAAAAAAAGGCCCTCTTGACCGTGTGTTTAGGCTACCCGAGCGCAGCCTCTTCCTTCAACAAGACAAATATTTGGTCCAGAGCGTTTGCTACTTGTGTGTGTGTGTATGTGTGTGTCGCAGGGCAGTTTTTCCGGGGGAAGCCAAATGGAGAAGAGTGATAGGCCGACGTACGGCGAGGTTCATCAAAGTCACGGCGCGCGACGGCACTCATTTTTCATTGGCTGAGGGGTCTTGCGCACCTGCAACCTGCAGCAGCCAGCCCACCTGAGAGAGAGAGAGAGAGGGAGGGAGGGAGGGAGGAAGGGAGAGGAACGAGAGAAAGAAAGATGACAGAGAAATAGAGTAAGAAACAAACATGAGGTAGAGTTGCTGGAAGAGACCAAGAGCATGAGGGAGGGAAGGAGGGAGGGAAAGGGAGACGCTGGTCGTTGGGACAGTTTGAACGACAGCGTTCTCCCTTTTACATTTCACACCCGGACGCTCCTCGCACTGCCGGGGGAGGAGGCAGGGAGGAGGTGTGTGTGGTGTGGGTTGTTTTGCTCAAGGGAGAAAGATGGGGAGATACATTCTGAGGATGTTATTATTATACGTTTACCTTGTTTTTGGCTCACAGGGGGACTAAAAAAAGACACACACACTCACACACATATCCACAAATGTCAACATACACACACTCGCATTCACACACACATACAAACAGACATGCAGTCAAACCCATGAAACCTTGAAGTTCACTTTTTGAAACCAAATAGATGTTATCCATGAGGGAGATGTTGTCAGACTAGATGAGACACTTATGTATATAATATATTCCAAAGAATATTTTTTGCGCACAGTCCTGGCTGCCCTTGTTAAAGGTCTGTACTGTAAAAGTCATAAGGTCACTGTGTATTATTAAATAAATCAGAATAATTCTGTCTCCTCTTTAATGGGGGTAAGGTCTCCAATGCTTAAGCATCTTAAACTTTCAACTGTTGAAAGGTTTCAGATTTATTTTCACATGAAAAGGGTAATTATGTCAAACTGAACATCACCTCAGCTACCAAGATGTTTTCTTTAGCTCTTACCAACTATGGATTTTAAAGAAACCCCTGAGTTAGTCAAACTTATTTGGAGGAGAAACCAAAGGAAAATGCAAACTGATGACCCAAATTGTTTGTTGTAAACATCCATAACAGTTTTTTTAAAGACCAACCTACTTTTTCAACTTTGACCTAAAGAACTTGCTTTAGTTCAGTAGCATATTTTTCCTGTGCAATGAGGGATTTTTAAGTATTGAGACATTTCAAGTATGGTCACATTCATTTTTACCACCAAATAAAGTGGTCAGTCTGACTGCTCGTGTTTCTTGCCCTGTCAGACTTCTTTTGTAGCAATTTCTCCTTGCTCCCAAATCTCAGCAGTGACTTTGGTGGGTACAGTATCATCATAACTCATAGAAATGAAGACCAAAAATGTGAAAATAAGATGTAATAAACTGAAATTATCCTCTAATCTCCCCTGACCGTCACCCGCTAAATAACTGCAAATATCTATCACAAATATCAAATTACAGTACTTGATTAGAATATTTGAAATGGTCCAGAGAACTGAACATGTTGCTTTTAGAAAATGTCTTTGGAGAAGGAAATGGAAGACATAGCAAGAGTAAGAAATTAGTCCTAATGTTGGTTGGCATCTACCAACCAATCAGAATTAAGTGCTTTCTGTAATTATGTTATACAGAATGTTATATTAGGTCAAATGTTTCTTCAAATGCCTTTTTCTACAACAAGTTTAAAAAGTAAGTGAAACACCAACAGTAATTCAGTGTGTATGTGTGTGTGTGTGTGTGTGTGTGTGTGTGTGTGATGGAGGGGGTGTTACCTGCAGCAGGTTGAGGTCATCATAACCGTGTGATGTCCATCGCGCCTGTCAGCACACGTTTGATTGTACACACATCTCGTCGTTGCCCCCGGCCACAGAAACCCAGGGTCTGTCCGCTATACTACACGCTATACTGGACCCATCACTCAGCCACTGTCACACAGACACACACACTTACAGAGACACGCACGTGCAGGTAAAGACACATATAAATAGACACAATGTGACAGAAACACATACTCACACACACATGGTCCAGCAGACACACATATCACTTACACACTCCCTCCTGCTGCTTGGGTTCAAGCATACACACTCTCACTCACTCACAACAGACGGCTTACACTGGAAATGAAGCTAATCCATCACCTGGAACACACACACACACACACACACACACACACACACACACACACGGCAGGCATCGTCACCTTCACAGCTCACCTATTATCATTGTGACATCCATGCCTGCTGGACACTGTAGCTGCTGTGATGAATTCATAAATGCACACACACAGACACATGTGTGCACACTCTCGTGCATGTATGTGACTTCATGCACAAGCACTGTGAACAAACCCAAAGAAATGTAAAATGGCTGTTTTGTTTGTTTATTGAAGGTCCCAAGATAGCACATACAGTACAGTATCATTGTACAGTGCTTTCTTTCTATTGTTGCCATTTGTGAAGAGTACAGTAGTGTGTCTTTATTTCATGTCTGTCATTCAGAAATCCATCCATGCCTGTACCTTTACATTATTTCACTGTAAAGGTGATGAACAAACGTCAAAAGCACAGCATACTTACACACACACACACACAGCTTTTGCCTTTTTCACAGCAGACATAAAAACATGTCATAGCAGGAAAAGCACAGCAGTGGCGGAAGAATTATCCAGATCCTCTAAGAAACGGTAGGAATACACAGTGCAAAAATAGTCATTTACCAGAAACAGTCATGCATTCAAAATTTCACTTAAAGAATAGGTTGAGACTCAAGTCTTGCTTAATACAATACCAACATGCCCATATGTAGGCTATTGTGACAAAACTGTAAGAAATCAGGGACAAACTCCACAGTCCTCGTTCCGTGGAGGGATACACTGTGGTAATGACATACAGGTTTGGTGCCTGGACAAAACACCAGTACCTATTAAACCTGCATGCAACTGTCAGGACAAAGATACCCACTAACTTAAACTGCTCTAGCCTCATGTTCGCTTCAACAAAACTTTTTGCACCGGGCAAGGATTGTGGATTTTGTCCCTTATTTCTTATTGTGGAGTCGCAGTAGCCAGAGTGGAGAGGAGGAATGATTGCAGCGACTTTTGACCAACTTTTTAACATATATATGACCTTTTGTATCCAAACTTATCCATTTAGTAAAAGCACATAAGTATTGTCAATGAAATAAATTGAAAATATAGATAAGTACCAATTATGCAGAACAGCCCCTTTCATAGTGTCATATTATTATTTATATATTATTATATATGATTGTTATTACAGCATTTTAATACGTTAGCAAACTAATCAATATGTAATGTATGTTACATCTTAATCTGTAAATTAACTAGTTACTACAGCCGTTACATTAAGTGAAGTGAAAAGGATACTTCCATCTAAAATGCAGTGAAGTAAAAATATAAAGTAGCCTAAAATGAAATTACTCAATACTGAATTACAGTGCGTACTTTGATCATTGAAGCATGGGTGTAATTATGAATATTAATAATGGCTGCATTTCATTTTGACGTTTCACTGCCAGGGCCCTGCTGGCTCACATGCACGAGTTACCGGGACAACTAAAAGAAACATGAACTACAATAACAAAGAAATAACGTTATTAGTTTCACCTGTGCTTCTCCGTCTATGATAAGTCAAATCATCTACAGAGAAAAAAGCCTAAAATTCATCCAAATGAAAACTCTTTTGCATCTACAAAGGAAGCACTGCCCAGAGCTGTGACTGATGCAAAGCTCACACCAAAATTATCCCCCCAAAACAACAACAAGAAAACAAAATTCCACGGAGAGTCACTGGCGTGCATGTTTGACAAATGCTCGCCGGCAGCGCTGCAGTCTCGTCCAGCAGCTCGTTGAAGGCTACAGCAGCGTAGTTTCATGGCTCTCTTGTTACTGGGCTGTAAATTCAGCGGATGGCTCCTGTCTCTGTGTATTGATCCGCTCCGTCACCTTGAACCTCAGTATTGACACATGGGGTGACGCTGAGCGGGGAAAAGCGGCAATTTACCGACCCTCAATTATGACATTCATAGATGATGTCACAACAGGGGCACAGTGCTTTGGGACACACACACACACACACACACACACGTAGTTCGTCAAGGGATTGAATCCATTTATTTGAGCTTTGTGCACCAGAACACGCACTCAAACACGCACCAAGCAAAGGCTATACCCTAAACAGCACTTAATGGCACCCTGTGAGCTTGTGTGTGATTCTGTGTGTGTCTGTGCACACATCAAGTATCTATGATCGGGTGTGTGTGTATGTGTGTGTATCACCTCTGACAGCCTATCTAATGTCTGCTGTCCTCTTGTTCCCCAGACAGATGGTTCACTGGACCATGTCATTAGCAGAATACAGTTGGCCATTATAATGTCATATTCAATACCACATATTAATAGTTCAATAGCATGAGGCAAAACATTCTCCGCTCCCCGCTGAAACCTCCAGCTCTGTATCTATCCTCTAGTAAGGCCAGGCGTAACAGTTAAAGCCATGTAATTACTGTGTGACGGTCAGATGCAAAGTATTTTTAATCTCCCACTTAATATTGTTTGCTGCATATTAGTAACAACAAAGCTACTCAACTGCAGCCTAGAGCTCAATCAGTCAGATTTGTGACTGGGAACAACTCTTTAGGGAAAAAAGGAAAAGATATTAAAAACATTCTGTCCATTCCCTCAGCAGTGACCAGCTGTCCTTAAGCAATCAGCACAACTATTGCTCCAGTGAATATGGGGATCCTGGGGTCTGTATGTGTATCTCCAAGAGAGAGCAAGATTAGGGAAAATGTCATGCTTCTCGTGCATTTTCTGCAGATTTTACGATCAACAGTGTTACTAGAGTTTACGACAGGACAGCTAATGTCCGTCAGAGTTAAGTTAACACTTTGAGGAAGTTTTAAAAGACACACCAGAGCTTGACAGGAAATAATCATTAATGATGCTTATTATTGATTATAAAAATTGGGTTCAGCATCTCAAATGTCAGAACTCACTTCCTTTCTCTGTTTTGTATCTTTATAAATTGAATTCTTTGGGTTTTGGCCTGTTGGTTGGACAAAACAAGCGATTTGAAGATGTCACCTTGGGCTCTGGGAAACTGTGATGGGCATGTTTCTCTTTATATTGTACAATTTAAAAGCCAAATTATTGATCGAGAAGATAATTGGCAAATTAATTTATAATTCCAAAAATCATTAGTTGCTGCACTAGTGTAAAGTAGAAATATATTTTCAATGTTTGACTTTCAAGCAAATATAACATATTTAAAGCTCAAAATATATACAGCATCCATCCACGGTCTACCAGAATTTCAAAAAGAGCAAATGACTTTGCTTTTGTGGCCATCCGCTTGCTTTAAAATAATTATGATCTTTCAATGACCCAACTTTTGGTCCTGACCTTCACATGAAGTACACTGCTATATTACATTACAAATGGATTTCAAATTGAAGCCATATCACATGTCACATATCTGATTCAGTAAGTAGTGGCCAGGGGCCATCCAGCCATCGTTAATACTGTATTCACAATCCATTGATGAGATCATGAAAAACAGTGTGTGTGTGTCTGTTTGCCCTCCTAAGACTCACCCCTGCATGTACTGACACTCATAAACACACACACACACACACACACAGAAACAGAGACACACTCCCGTGGGCCTGAGTGCTCTCAGTGTTGACCGTTGAGGATGTGGGTCAGAATAAGAGGGCAAAGAGAGAGAGGCTCTTAACAGCCCACACAGATGGGCCATAGTCACACACACACACACAAACACACACTCTGGGAGGTCAGGGTTCACCTGGAGAAGGTCTGGTCACCGTCCATCCATCAGTTTTATTACTGAGCCATGTCAAAACAGAAAGTGGACCAGAGATGCATGATACAAACAGATTGTTGAATTGGAAAAAGGCGGACAAGGAGAAGCTTTTAAGACATATAAGGTTCAGAATCTGTCATAACTATTCTAGTAACAAAGAAACCAATTACTGTAAATACAGCTTTTTAAATCCAGTCATGCCGTTGGACTTTTTCTTTTCTTTCAGAAATGGAATGGTCAATCAAAATGTTCCCACAGATTGTTCATACCTCATTCAATCACATTCAGTCATGCTTCTTTTTTAGCTGACATCAGAATATTTAACTAATATATCACATATAGTTTAATATAATCTCTATTGCGATGAATACACCAATCTCTTCAAGGAATATTCCAATTTCAACAGCAGAAAAGAGTTTCTTTTGTGCCCTTTTGGTTCAGATCTTATTTAGAGGCACTTCATGTAAATCAGCTGAACTGCGGCTGGGCTTGTTCACATCTATTATCTTAGTAAATATCCTGCTAAATAAAAAAATTGTGCACCCCCGATGGTAATTAGCAACAGGTTTAGTAAATATCCTCCTAAGATGGCTAAATATGAAACAGTTGTTTACGTTTGTACATGATGAACTGTACAAATAGTGATAACAGCATACATTTTTGGACGCTTCCTCCTCAAAAACATCTATGATGTTCCACTCAGTTGTACAAATGAAAAGTGGCAGATAGTTGTATAAGAATGAAAACAGAGAGCTTTAGAGCTGTCATCTGTTTGTTAGTATTAAAGGTGCAGTGTGTAGGATTTAGTGGCATCTAGCAGTGAGGTTGCAGATTGCAACAAACTGAATACCTGCATCACTGGTGGCTACCATATATTGATGAAATATTTCTTGCGCATTGTTCCAATTAGATAAAATACAACAAATATACTGTCAAGTAGTTTAAACTGTAACAGTGAGCCATGGTTTATTATGGTATGATTTGCTTGTTAACCCTTAGTCACAAGTACAAGTAAGTGCAATGGATTGAAAAGTAAAATAAAGTTTAAGAAAATGCAAATTTAGATGCACTTTGTATGTGCACTTAGTCTCTGTGTTTATCTATGCATGTTTGAGTGAGTTCATGCATCATATATACTTTAGAATGAGGTCTCAAACTGTGTGTGTCTGTGTTCATCTGTCTGTCACACCTGGCATTAGGCGTTTTTGAGTGGAGTGTGTGTGTGTGTGTGTGTGTGTGTCAGGCTTTCCCCTTATTTCCCAGAGTTTTCCCACGAGGGAACAGCGGCCATTTTGTCCTGTCACTCCCCTGTGATTTTTTTCCCTCCTCGCCTGTCCAATAATGACAGTTTAATTTGCCAACCAATTACACCTGAGCGGTATTTAAATGAGCCAATCAGGACGGCTGACAGGATGACTAGTCGCTCCAGTTAGCACTCAGACTCAGAGGTCGATTTACTCTCGGACTCACTTAGTGATACTGTTTGTACTGTTTGGAGGCCTGAGGTACCAACAGTATTCTATTCTGCTCTACTGAAATATTCATATCTTTTTAGCAAATATATCATGTACTGACAGTATGTGTTCACTACACAGTATTAAAAAAAGCATCAAAAGTAAGGTGATTTAAAAAAATATTTAAGATTTCTTTTTGTAAAGGTTTTTTAGTGGATATGTCAACAAGTTTGACAGTTGACTAATCGTTTGATTTAGGTTGAGAAAGAATAAGAAAAAGGGAGGAAACAATGTAAAGGAGGAAAGGAAAAATAAATAAACGAAACAAGAATGAAACGAAAGGAGAGATTGACAGGGCTTGATCCTAATCCTCTCTTGCCCCTTGTGTAAATAACGTCTAAGCATCTTATCCTGCTCATTTATGTAATGGGGGACTTTACTGAAACATTGTGCACATAAGCTTCAGAAGCCTTAGATGTATTTGCAAATGCCTGCGAGTGTATGTGTGTGTAACCGATTTTGCTGTTCTATTTTTAGAGGTGTCCATGTTTATACTGTATTTGTACAGATTTAAAAGTGTAATTGTGCAATGTGTTTGTATGTACTCAGTATAAAGACTTTTCAGTATGTGTTTACGGTTTGTGTTTGTGTGTGTGTGCGAACTCCTTGATTAAACAGCCTGTTTAATCTCGGCTGCATCCTGCTTTCCCAAGGTCCCCTCCAATAAACGTAACTACCTCCTGACTGCACAATAACTGTAACTATGCTTTTTAATACCGAGCGCTGGTAAGTAAAAATAACCTGAGTCTAATATCTTCAGATTAAATACATCTTTTACAGTCTGGCTTTGTCCTGCTGGGCTGCTGTAAGCCGTGCACACACACGCAAACACGCATGGCGATGCATGTGTGCCCACATAGACAGACACATCAGGATGCATTCACACACACACACACACACTGCACACATATACTTATAATCACAGTGGCATAACCACACTTAAAAATATTAAACATGGCTAGAAGGCTTTGCAAATTGCACTTTTAAATATGTGACCTGACCTGCAAGGCTTTTTGGCACCCTGGAAAAATTACTCTGCTTGATGAGTTTGTAACAACATCGAATGATCAAACTCTGCTGTGTGCAGTCAGAGAAGAAAAACCTCTTAGAGTGATGACTCACAGCAGGTTAGGCCAAAAGCGAGGCTAATGCTGGCTGAATTGCAGGTTTAATTGCCATTGATAACAAGAGTTAGACTCTTACTTAAGTCTGACAATGTAGCAGGCTGATCCTTCAGTCTGTGTTGTCCAATATGATGCAGTTTATGATGAAATGCAGATTCTGTTATATTGAACCAATTCTGAGGGAGCTTCTCAATATTTTTTCACTTTTCAATTCAATTAAAACTTGCAAAGGATAAAAAGAAAGTAAGAAAACAAATAAAAGATGATAGAAATGGGTAAACAGAAGATAGAGACAGGGGAAATCAGGTAGCTTATGTTTTATCTGTTTGTTAATTATTTCTCTAGTGAATTTCCTTTTGTATTTAGATGTTCATCTGAGATCCATGTCCATAAAAAAACTGATTGGGGGGGGGGTGGAAGAAGTGAGAAAGAAGTCAAGAGAAATAGAGATGAAATAAAGAGATGGATAATTAGAAAAGATGGAGGTGTAAAAGTGTGAGAATGGAAGGAAGATATCAGCTCAGGGATCAGGAGAGAGAGAGAGAGAGAGAGAGAGAGAGAGAGAGATGTTGGCCATGCTCCAGTCATCATGCTGAGTAAATTATTTGACTGTCCTGTAAAATTGAGGGTTTAAGACTCAACACTGACTCAATGCTACAGTATAGCCAAAGAGAGAAGCAGCACACACACAATGTTGTTCCATAATGACATCTGGACACCTCTGAGTCAGGGGCCGTTGCACATAAAAACACACACACACACACACACACACACACACACACACACACACACACACACACACACACACACACACACACACACACACACACACACACACACACACCTGGAGCAAAGCATGCTGGTCTTTCCCAAGAGCGAGTGGAACCCCGCTGTGCGACTGACAGCATCCTCCATTAACTCCATCACACACAAATACACACATATATGCATAAGTCTCTCTCTCTTTATGCCATAGACACACACTTGATAGGAGAGGAGAGGAGGAAAGGAGATGAGACAAGACAGAAAGAGAGGAACGAAAAAAAGGAGTGATGGGAGGAGGAGAAAAGGAAAGAAAAGGTCAAGAAATGTAAGAAAGGAAAGGAGGAGAGGAGAGGACATGAAAACATAATGGGAATGACAGTTGATAGAGAAGCGAAGAAATGAAATAAAAAACAGAGAAGAAATGAAAGGAAATCAGGATATGAGATAAAGAGCAAAAAGAGGAGGAGAGGAAGAAAGAAAAGAAGAAAAAAGGAAATAAGGAAAGGAGAGGACAGAAAATGAAAGAAGCAAAGTACAGGGGATGAGACGAGATAAAAGTAAAGAAAGTAAGGAGATTAGACAAGACAAGATGAAAGGAAGGAAAAAAGGAAAGGAGAAGTGAGAAATAAAGGAAATGAGAGAAGAAAGGGAGAGAAAAAAGGAGAAGAGAGGAAACAACTGAAATGAGAGGAGATGAAATGAAAGAAGGAGAAAAGATGATGAAAAGCAAGAAGATAAGCAGAGAAGAAGACAGGAGAGAAGGAAAAATGAGAAGAAAGGAATGAAGCAATGGTGAGGAGATGAGATGACCTGAAATGAAAGAAGGAGAGGAGACAAGACAAAAGGAAGAAAAAGAAATGAGCAGAAGAACAAAGGAAGTGACAAGAACAAGATGACAGGCAAGAAAAACTGGGAAGAAGAGGAAAGGGAAAGAAGAAAGGAGAAGAATGAGACAAGACAAGATGAAGAGAAAGGAAAGGAAATCTGAGGAGAAGAAAGGAAAGAAAGAAATGAGAGTGAGAAATGAGGTGAAAAGGAACCAAGGGAGATGAGCGGAGATGAAAGAAGATAAGGGAAGAAGAGGACAGGAAAAAGAGGAGAAAGTGCATAAGGAGAACAAAGGAAAAGAAGAGATGAGATGAAATTGAAGGAAAGAGGGACAGAAAAAGAGATGAAATGGAAGAAGGTGACAGGGAAAAAGAAAGGAAAGAAGGAAAGACAAGACAAGATGCAGGAAAAGGAAAGGAGAAGAGGAGAAGAAAGGTATGAGAAGGGGAGGAGGAGAGGAGATGAGACGAGACAAGGGGAGAAGAGTAGGAAAGGGAAGGGAGACGAGAAGAAAGGAGAGGGAGAGAATGAAGCAAAGGAGTAGATAAGAAAAGAAGGAAAGGAGATAAAATGAAAGGCAGGAAGAAAAAAGAATAAGTAGAAGAAAGAAGGGGATGACAAGATAAAAAAAAGAAAAAGGAGATGCATGAGAAGACAGGGCAGGAGGAAGGGAGAGAGGAAGAGGAGAGGAGTACAAGATAAAGGGGAAAAAGAGAAGAAAGGAAAGAAAGAAGAAAACAAGGAAAAGGGAAAGAAGGAGAGGAGAGGGCATGAAAAAATAAAGGGGGAGTGAAAGTGGATAGAGAGGGGAGGGAATCAAAAAGCTGAGAAGAAAAAAGAAAGAAAAGCCCAGAAGAACAGTAGAAGCTGAGTCAAAGGAAAGCACTGAACGTCTCCTCTTTGTTTGTGCTCCATCTGTGTCGGCGTGATTGCAAACAAAACGAGCATCGGCAGCTCCGTTAGTTAGTTAGTTAGCAGGGGAATCAGCGAGTACTTAGGCCCCAATTATCCACTAAATCTGCCTCTCTCCCTAAATGAGATTATTGCCACACACAGAAGCTGTGGCTCCCATTGGGTTCCATTAACTTTGATTACTCCTCATTATTTACTTACAGCTCTGCCACTGTTATTGCTCTCACTCACACACGCACAGAGAAAGAAGAAGAGAGGGGGGGGGGGGGGGGGGGGGGGGCGATGCAAAAGGGGAAATATATACAAACATATAAACATGGAGGAAGATGCACTTAACAACTACAAAAGCACAAAATGTAAGTAGTAAAGATTAAATACTAAAACGACACATTTGTGTATAGACATACGCACAGTGAGACAAAATATAAGGTCGGAGAAAAGCACAAGTGAATATGGACACAAAGAAAAGGGCTGCAAAGAGAGAAGAGACAGAAAAGAAGAGGAGGAGAAACGAGTTCAGAGAATATATGTGTTAAAGGGAATGAAAGGAGAGAGTGAAAAGGGGGAAAAACAGAGAAAATGACTGTTTAAGCAGAGACGGAGGGAACCGTCAAACAACACCATGGACATTTCATTTCATTGCGCACATGCTGTTAATACAGTTTTCGGGGGAATAGCACCAAATGAAGAGATAAAAGGGGGGCTACAGAGGAAGAGGGAAAGAAGTAAAGCAGCAAAGGAGCGTTTGAGTTAGAGGTAAACACAAAGAGATGGAAAAATGTGGAATAAGAAGAAATGCAGCACACAATCATTCCTTTCATATGGAGGGGTACAAACTGGCCATTTGTTCAAAAGCTTAAAAGAAGTTCACATTTTCCTGACAATGACCTTGTTTGATTGTTTGAAGAATGACTGTTGTCTGTAAAGGTGGAAGCAGCATGACGTTATGCCACTGCCTCAAAACCTCTTTGGGAGGATGTGGATGGTTGGTTGTACAAAAGCACATGTTAACCTCAAGTTTTGGAACTTTGACCATGTTTAACATAGATATCCAAAATCATAACAGTATATAAATAACAAAAAATCACAAAGAGCATAATTTGGCCCCTTTAACCAAGAATATTTGTGCCTAAATTGAACCAAACTTTAACTGCATGGGGAGGCAGATCAGAAATAAGTCCTATCAATTTGACAGACACCTTAACTCAAGGTCCACTAACTCAAGGTCTCCATCAGCTATTAGCTGAGGTTTCCTTGTGAGCTAATAGAAGGCTTGTTAGTCAAGAATGTTCTTTTTCGCTTAAGACATCTCAACAACAGTCATATGAGTTCAGACAAACAATGTTGTTTTGACGATTATGGTTGGTTTTGGAAGGCAATGGCAAACAACCTGTCGTGTTTTTAGTGGTTAGAAGACTTGTTGAAAATGAGAAAAAGAGATCTTCTATCTTATTTTTCACATTAGATCAAATTAGATATGATATGTCCATCCATCCATCCATTGTTTATAGCCTGTTATCACTGTCACAGGGGGCTGGAATGGGAGCATTGAGTGGGCAACAAAATATAATGCAGAATTAAATTGGTGGAGAGGCCGAGAGGATCTCAGTCAGCCCCTAAGCAAGGTGTTAACACTCATGTTTTTAAGGAGGCCCCTCACTACATAAGAACATCCTCCCTCAAACCTCTACTGTAGAGAGGAAAGAAGTTTGTTTGGCGACTGGAGAGCCGCTCAGTTGTTATTTTGGGGCCATGCCCATCGCTCACGGCGCACAACACTCTAATGCCACTTTGTGCACTGAGCTGCCATACAGGCCAATTCACCGGGGCACAAGTGTATGTGAATTTTGGCGTAGTGGGGTTCTGTGTGTGTGTATATCTGAAGCCTATTACCACATCAGCATCAAGAGATCACAGCTGTTTCGCCTCCAAACTTTCTGATGGCAAAAAGAGAGGAAAATATACAGAAAGCCAGGAGAAGGAAAAGCGCAAAAAAAAGAAAAAGCAGAGGGAGTATGAAGTCAGCTCTAAGGCCTAATTTCACCGACATTGTCCCTCGCCTAATTGCAAAAATCCCTCCATCTCTCCTTCCCTCCCTGTCGTGCGGCTCTGTGGCGCTCCAAGGTAAAAAAGAAGTCGGGTTCTAATTTCATTTCGGTTTGTCTTAGGACAACTCTTAGATGTTTAATTCTATCCCAATTTCATGTAATCAGGCAAAAGACTTCCCTAGAGGGAGGGCAACGCAGGCCAGGGCCAGGCGTGTGTGCTATTTGCAAATGTAATTGGTCCACCTTTATTCTGCTCTCCCTGATTTTCAGTCTGCCTTTTCTCTTTTCTTCTTTTATCCTCCATTATCTTCACATCCTTATTTCACTCCCTCCATCTTTTCCAGTAGCATCATGTTCTCCTTCTCTTCCCATCTCCTTCCTTTCCTCCACCCCCCCTCCCCTCTAGGCGAAGCCAGCGTGGTTGTTATTGTGATTTCATATTTTCTTCTCATCCCTGCCTCTGCAGCCTCTGGACATTGACTACAAAATCCATTATCATTTGTATATTTTAATTATGCAAATGAGGATAGCTCAGCTGGCCTGTTGGAGGCTGCAGGGAAGAAAGCAGGAACTCCATTGCGGGTGATTACAATTCATCCGCTCGTCTCGCTTTAATTGTAACAAGCTAATTACCTTGTTTCCATTTAGTTTGAACAATGCCAAAAAGAAAAGGGAACAGTGATAGCTTTGGCTAACTCACACGGAAAGCTAGCTGACAGGCATTGAGAGTAGAGGGAGGGGAAATGATGGAAAGAAAGAAGGAAAGAAAGAAAGGTAGATCACCGGATTATGTTCCATTGTGTTGCTGCAAAAAATGTAGTCAGGTTCAACTTTTGTATTGATAACTTAAACTTATGTTATTTATTTATTTTTTGTTGCAGTAGTCTTTCCCCAGGGCCCTCTGCTTCAGCTCCCCTGCTGTGCCAATGCAGTGATCTAATCAGACTGACTTAGGAGGCTACATTAGCCAACATTAGCACATTCAGTGCTAATGTTGGTCTCAACACAGTTACCCTTGGCTTGTATGAAGTGTTGTCTTGCAACCTTTGTTGTTTTAAACAAAAATAAGAATTTTGAGGTGCGTCAGCTTTTACGTTACAACCATGAGACCAAGGGTGCTGTCGCTGTTCTGTAATATTATTTTGGAAAAATAATAAAAAAAACAAATTCCAACTCATTCCTAAAACTTGTCCCCTGAGTCTGCAGGGCACCACACAGCTTTCACACATTCCCTCAACTGTCAAACGGTTTATTGTATGTAAACTTGGGTTACACCAGTGAGTCACATCTACAAGAGGGCAGGCTAGAAAAAAGGTTCCCCTAAATCCCCCTGGGGTTACAGTCAGAATTAGCCAAAGTGATGTTGAACCTAATTTACAGAGGCACAAACATGGTAGATGTGTATGTTTTATGCGTATTTAAATGCAGTCTTGTTACAAAATAAGCAAATGTTGTCAGAGTGACATTGAGATGTGGACATAGTTGCCACAGATGTGAAAAGAAGCATAGTTTGTCAGTTGAGTGAGGATTAACTAGATGCTTCCCCAAATCCCATAACAACCCCCCATCCAACTGGTACTGTGCCGTTGATGAAAACAAGTTTCAGTTTCAGTTTCAGTGCTCCTTCTTTCTGCTGTACAGGCTGAGAGATTAAAAAAGGGCAGCTCAGAAAAGGCTGTTTCCCAGTAGACACAAAGAAAAACCCTGCAGACTCTAGTTTCTTGTATTATTTGAACCAAAAAAAAACAAAGGCTCTCATCCTGGACTTATGTCGCCTTATAGTGCGTAGCAGGCTGATAATTTGGATACCATACTTTAGACGAGTTTGTGTTTCTGCCAGAGGTGTTCCGTCTCGTATTCACTCCGTTCAGAGGTTTCTCACTGAAATGAGTCCAGGGCTTCTGGGGATCAAGACCAGGCCTCAGCTGAACAAGATCTCATTATCTCTCCCTCACATCCACCCGTGCACACACATACAGCACGTAGACACATACACAGACGTACACACACACACATATGTATTCACACATGCACACACCCTGTCATGCCACAATGAGCAGCATGTCACAATGAGGGACCCTGAATGTATGTCACCGTGAACTAGACTCTCCTATGTGAACTATTACAGATATAATGGAGATAATATATTTTGCTATGGGAGCTCAAAAGGCCATATTTGCTCTTTCAATCTGTTTTACTTATTCCTCTCTTATCTGTTTCTCTGTCTTGTTATTGTCTTGTTCTTACTTCAAACACATACAAACACATAGTTATTCTCACTGACATCCTGATACCTTGCAAACGAACCTTAATGAACCTGAACACACACACACAACTTAACACACACTTATATCACCTAACAAGATACAAGAAGTCATTTCTGCCGCCTCATCTACACACAAACTGTATACTCACCAATTCTACTCCACACACACGAATAGACAAAACTCAAATTTAAATTCACCTTCTCTCCTGTCTCTACCAGGCAGCTCGGCATGCTTCTCTTGCCAACTCCCACCTTCTCCATGCCCACCTACTTTGCGGTGCCATCAGGGAGAGACTTGAAAGGTATTTGAAACTGTCTTCCTTAATCATTTCCCGGATCCCGCAGGACACGCTGTGACGTGACAGAGGAAGAACGAAGGGAGGGAGGGAGGGAAAGAGGAGGAGGAATAGCTGGGAGAGAAAGCATGCTGCAATCCATTGCAAGTCGGAAGTCAATAGTTCCAAGTCGGTATTCCCGACTTCCAATCTAAGAGCATTCCAGTGCATCTGCTCGGGTAAACATGGACGCGTGCAGCAAACTGATGTTTGGAGGGCCATGTGGGTTTCATCCCAATTCAACACTACAGCAGCTGATTTCACAGATCAGCACACTTTAAAAGAGATGGGAGGCGTAGGCTGGTACCACATGCTTGCAAAGACTTCTATGAAACACAAATCAACTGAATGGAAATGGCAACTACAAAGTTGTTACAGCACATTTCACAACACAAACACTACATGAAGTAAAAATTGATAAAAAGGTAATTCTGCTTATTGTTCACTGTGTGCTCTGCCATATTGCTATGATGTCAGGTGTGTTTCTGCCGATGTACCCACCTAGATGGATCTTGCCTGAGTTTCCAACTTGAAATTCTAACTTGAATGACTGTTTCATTGCACTGTTCCGTGTCAGAGGTCATTTTTTTCTGAGTTCCAAATACAATGGATTGCGGCATTACACATCAGTCAAGTCTTCTCCAAGGATTTAGGAGGAACGCCCAGTGACACAGATGGAAGGAATGAAAGACGATGAACAGCAGAATTAACTCCCTAAAAGTTTAATAATCTGTGCTGGGGCTGCATGAGTGCAAAAAGTGTAGGGGAGATGATATGTATAGATGGCACTATAAATGCAAGTTTGTATACCCAAATACTGAATGAAAAGATGACTCCCAGTCTCAAAAAGGTTGGCAGGAGAGGAATTTTCCAAAACACACTGCAAAAATCACACAAGAGCTTTTTAAAGAAGAAAAAAGTGAAACTATGACCTGGCCAAGTATGTCCCCTGACCTGAATCCAACAGAAGACCTTTAGGGTATTTTAAAGATGACAGTAACAAAACCCCTCCAGCAAAGAGGAACTGAAAAGAATCGTCTTTGAAGAATGACAGAACATCTCTCCGCAGATTTGTTCTAGACTGGTATCATCCATGCCCAGAAGGATCAAATCTGTCATCAAAAATAAAGGCAGACATAGAAAATATTAACAAATAAAAGAATGGAGTCTCGCTAATGAAGGGTGTACTGACTTTTGCCGCAACTCGTTCTTTAGGGCATTTCATTATAGTTAAGTCAAACATTCTGTTGTTCAAGCAAATTGGCTTAATTCTTCATGGGGTTTTTTCTAAAAACAAATACAATTGTATTAAATGGAAAGCATTTCTAATTACTTAACATTTTAGTGATTTTTCTTAAAAAAAATCTCAGGATGTGCAATGGCACCTCCCTGGCAGGGAAGGAGCTGGAGCTAACATCAGAGATGGAGCAGTGCCAAGGCACAGCACTGACTCTGTTAACAAACTGCTGACTAGGGACTGACCTCTGCCCATGTCTGGACTTACACAGGGTGTTAGCAGACAGAAGGGTGAGGTGGAATGGGAGTGAAAGATGTTTTTAAAGTTTTAGCAATGAGTCAACAACAGAATCTCTAGTCACAGTTAAAGAGTGGCGAGTGTCCAGTTTGAGGATCTCAGGATTGCATTGCCGATTTGCTGATTTTGCTCGTGATGTAGTTCTGTTGTCTTGATCAGACTCACATTTTATAGTGGACACATCTTGCCTGAAATAAAGAGCATCTCTACTAATGTCAGAAGAAATGTATTATTTTTTCTATTTTTTTATTTGTGATTTCTTTGTGTTTTATTAAGCTTGAGAAAAGTTTGCGGTGGCGCTATAGTAAAGGCCATGTATTTAATGATTTAGGATTAGGGTTAGGATCAGAATGTTAATATAACAACATTATTGAGGTAAATTCATATAGCAACAGAACTGAGTTATCAAATTAGATATCAGTGGAATCTTTAACCTATTTAACATATTTTTTGTCTAAGATTTCCCTTCATCTCAGTACTGTGTCTCTGTCCATGGTTCTGAAATGCAAAAATCATGTAATTTGTTTCAGTACTTGTAGGGAAGGAAAATATTTGTGATCCAGTGTTTGTAGTATATATGTATATGTATGTATAATATTACCTTTGTTTTAAAGATAAGATAAATATTAGATTAAAAATATAATATTTTGAACTAGAAAAGACAAATAATGTATTGTTTGCCCTGTCAAATGTATAGGAATCTGTAGCAGTTCAACTTTAGCAGATGCTACATATGTTTTTAATCCTAATCCTGAAAACTTATGTCACACAACAATAAGACCATAATGGAAACATCTGGGGCCAATAATTCCTATCTCTCTCTACTTACATTTGGAGAGTTAACTTATGTGTCTAAGCTGTGGACACGCATATTGTGTATTCTTGCGTGTGTTTATGAATGGTAAATCTCCAGCACTGCCTGTCCTCATTATACTTGTGATATTTTCACATGATATATTAAATGCCATAGACCAAAAGTGGTCGTCATTTATGATAATAATGAATTAAACAGAATGGCAGAAGGCCTGTTTTAGTTTTCTTTTTTTTTTTCTTTTTCTGATTTACCCCTTGGCTGGAAGTACCATAAGTACATACTTTTTTAAAATTATAAATAAGTTAATGAAACTATTCAATCAACCACATAATAATATTCCCACCAATACAAAACAGAAAATCTCTTACAAAGAATTTATTCACATCTCAGAGGATCAAGAAATACCTGACCTTAACCCTAACCCTTTGCATGGAAATCCGCAGTCAGTGAAACCTCTGATCCTATTATAACTCTCGATTACTTCAATATACAGATGTCGTGCTATAAGTTAAAGCCATGCTGTAAATACCAGAAAGTCTTAATGTACAGAGACTGAGAGAGAGTGATTTGATATCCTTGGTAAATACGCGGCAATCACAAATCATCTGGTACAGCAGCTAAGTGACTTGATGCCTATTTGACCTATATGGATGGTATTAAAATGCCATGTGCTTACTCTACTTCTATTTCTGCTCTCTTGTTGAAAACCTTGTAACTTCAACATTGGCATTTTTTTATAGGCGTACTTTTACTTAAACGTTTTAAATTTAGACTTGAATTAATCACGGCCCTTTAAGTGTGGAGCAGTTTTCAGGAACATCGGGCCCATGCAACACACTTTTCTTACTGACTAATAAGCTGTCTTTATGCAGCTGTGAGGTTTATAGATGACAGCATCCATATGTTTGTGGCCATATGTCATCTGTTAGTATGTGTGTGTGTGCTTGGCTGTACGAGTGTATTGGTTTGCTTTATATAACCCGATATTTCCTCTGATAATAGAATTGGATGAGATCATTAGGTGTTTGCTGTGTGTGTGTGTGTGTGTGTGTGTGTGTGTGTGTGTGTGTGTGTGTGGGTGTGGGTGTGTGTGTGTGTGTGTGTGCGTGTGCACGTGCATGTGCAAAGACAAGCATGTTTGTTCATTGTTCAGAGTGTTTGTGTGTGTATTTTGCAAAACACTGAGGGGAACACATACACACACACATTTATTAATGAGGCAATGTTTTACTCTCAGGTACATTAATCAACTAAGAAATAATCAGGAATGAAATCCTTGTCATTATATTAATAAGGTTTTGATGGATGCAGTGAACATCTCAATTCACAATTCAAGAACAGCACATTAATTAAAGATTTCAAAAGATGCCTCATCTACATTTGCACACCACCACACATACACACATAAACTGTGCATGATGTCTGTACACACAAACATATGTGCAAATGTGAAATAAACCTCTGCTATTTCTGGGAAATGTTTGGCCTTTAGTTGAGGATGAACTTTATGTTTCAAGTACATCTCAGAGGCTTATAAAACTGTGAGCTGCATCAGCTGGAGAGGCAGCAGCCATATGAAACTAATCCCACATGTCTGGGATGTAGCATTCACAGCCCGGCAGTGTCTGACTGCACACCTAAAAGTTTGTGTCTTCTGTTGTAGGTATGTCCCCTGATGAGAACACCTTTTTTTCTTAATTTTGTTTACAGTGCTCATAATGGAGTTCATTTGCTGATCAGCATCTTATACATTCTTAAAAGTGCACATAGTCTGAAAGTGGTTAAAAAAACACTCTTTTCACACATGTAGAAGGAAACAGGGGCCAATATATGGATTCTCCCTCCTAATTGATCTTTTGTACCAGCTTGTGCTTGATGCAAATACATCTTTTTCCACAGTTCTTTCCTCAGAACAATACTCGAGATGAAACACAGATTTTAAAGGCTCTTAAATTGAGTGTGCCCTTTTTGTTTCAAATACAACTCAGAGGTTTATCGTGCCTTCACTAAGGCTCAAATGCAAGGATGAGCCTAAGCATAATCCTTGTACTTTACAATTTTATATTTAGAGCTGCAAGGTTGCAGCCTTCTTGGTTCAAATAGGAATCAGACATTTAGCATGCACCAGCTCAGAGAGAAAGAGGGAATTGCAATTAAAACCATCATGAGATGTTGCACCTTTTATATTGTGTTGATTGAATTTTCATTTTTCACTTAAATTGTAGTTTTGTCTGATTCCTCTCCCTAGACCAGGTTGCCTCTCAACAAAGAGGATTCTGGATTCAATTGGAAATCTCTAATTAATAAGAAATCTTTTCAGGTTCATATGGACTTTTCTTATTATTCATTAATCGTTAAAGAGATAATGACAAGAATTAAAATGATCTTTAATTGTCTAGTGGTTCCCTTTGCAGCTTGAAATTTGTTAGCATACAGCACCCAAATGTCTAAGATGGCCAGCAGACAGCTTATACAACACACAAAACATCTGTTTTCTCTTAAATATCTTGTTTGTGATATGTGATTGTTGAACATCTCAGTTCAATACTATTGGTGCTATAACAGCCTCCACCCTTCTGGGAAGGCTTTCCACAAGATTTTGAACCTGGTTGCAGGGATTTTTTTTTCCCTAATCAGACTCAAGAGCATTAGTGAGGTCAGGCACTGATGTTGAAGACCTTTTAGAGGACTTGCTCAAATGTTTTGCAGCAGTATTTTGGACCACTTGTAAGCAATCCAGTGATGTCATGTTGCGGCAAGTGAAGTGGGAGTTACAGTAGTCTACATGGGATGAAAAGCAAGTTCCTCAGCTGGAAAAATCATGAACAAACAAGAACCCTTTGCAAGTTGGTCAAGAGTCAGTGCCTGGTTCTTAGTGACACCTAGATTTCAAAGGATAGATTTAACAGAAGAGAAAAGGGAACAAGGCCTGTCCATCACCTTAGTGACAAGGCTGCCTTGGGCAGAAATAAGAACTTCTGTTTTGTCAACATTAAGCTGTAGAAAATGATCTGCCATTGAGTTTAGTCAGTTATAGAATTCACCATTTTACTACATTTTGGCACTTAAACAAGATAATAGTATAATTGAATGTCATCTGCATAGAAGTAATAGGAGATACCTTTTAAATGACTTAATCTTTTCATGGATATGCATATACAAGGCGAACAAAAGGAATGCAACAGCTGGTTTGCAACACTGCAAACACAGCAATTAATGGCACATTAAGTTTGGACACAGCTTCCCATTCCCTTGAATGAGAAGTTGTGTCCAAACTTATGACTGGTACTGCATTTGTCCATGTATTCTATAGATTATTTGCACAGTGTTACCCAGTAACATTTGGGTAGCGTTGGTATTTACAAAATCATGTAACATTTCCAGAGGTTAGCTTTTTTTCCCACTATAATATATATTATTGCATTGCATCCCTGCAGTGTACAGGATTTTTTTTTTGACGGTCTGAAGCAAAGAGAGTGGGACGTGCAGCTGCCTGTGCATCATTCAGGGCAACGGGTGAGTCTCTTCAGTCAATTTAATAATTAAATGTAAAAAAAGCTATATTAACACCACTTTTTCCATTGTAGTCTGTTCCACAGCTGAACTGCACTCTCCCACCCAACAGTACACAAAATGGTATTTTCCTGATGTTGACATACAGTGTCTCTTTTTCAGTGACGCATATCCAAAACATTCTGGTTTGTAAAACACAGTGGAAAACAAAGCAGATCCTGGAATGTAGACCTTATCGGTTTTTACAAGTTGAGGTTATGGAAAGATTCAGTTACGTGGTGGAAAAAGTCAATGGTGTATAATGTATCCTGAATCAACCTGTGCCACTTTTTATGTGTGTTAATCTGTTTTTCAAACATCTGTATTTGCATGTCACTTCCTGTTCCCTGCACACGGAGCACTTTCATTGTCTCTGATGTTTTGCATTAAGGTTCTCATGATTAAACTTCTGGGCCAATCAGAATGGCAAAAGGCCTGGGATTACCACTGCAACATCTGGGGACTATGCTAATGGACTGCATATGTTTTTAATGTTTAGATTTAGAAGTCAACATGTTGCTCTTTATTTCATCTCAGAGGGTGGGGGTTGGGGGTAGTTGAAGGATAACTCTGTCTTAAAATAAGTAAATCACGACAGCTGTCATCATTAACCAAAGTACTAGTGATGACAAGAGACCCACCCAAACTGTGTGAGTGTCCCTGTGCACTTAAGGAAACCCAAATAGCCCCATCTGTCAATTTTACACTCTGTGATTCTTACTTAGCGCACAGAGCCCCTGTAAGTGTAATATGCTGCAGGGATTTTATAAAAACCAAATACACACGCCAAAGACACAAACATATTTATGCTCTCAGCTATGATTTTTAATCCATGTTTTAGAGTGAAAGCCATTCAAGGAAGAGTATTTTAAGAGTCAAATGCAGGGCAACAAGGCCAAATCAGGGCAAGTGGAATTAAAACGAAATGTTACAACAGTTGTTCTCTCTGTTTTGTTTTTGTTGGGCAGAAACAGCCAGTTATTCCTGATAATCCACTCAGGTGTGTCAGGGAATGATCCTGTAGTGTGAATGGTTTGAACATCCTGATCAGAGTCTCCAGATCAGAATCTAATGATTTTTCATTTCAATAGAGGGGGGGACAGATAGGTTTAATTCCAGTTACGACTCACCTCATTCACCGTGAGTTCAATCTGACCCTCAAACGAGAGAAATTCACCATTTTACAGTCAATTTCAGAGAGGGCGGGATTGACCTCTCATTCAGGAAGTTGTTGCGGTTTCAATTTATCCTTTCTTGTTAAAGGTCACGGTGAAAAAAAACAAGCAGAAAAATAGGGGAACACTATGTGGCTCTAATTGAGTGTATGGTAAGGGTTAGAGATAGAAGGAGAAGAAAATCAAAAGTATATTATTTTCAAATTGTGGAATGCAGACATTAGCTAGCTAGTAATAGCTCAAGAAGGTTATGCTTGGAAATCTGATTGCCGTTTTCTTGTCCTGTCCGTTTTCTGCAGCAGCATACTTCCAGTCTGACTGCGGCATCACAAAGATTTAAATCTGACAGGAATTTTTGCAAACACTTGATTATGATGGCATATCAGTGACATACAGAGAATAGGTCTTAGTTTGATTTCACAATCTCTCTGACAAGAGTAAAGCAAGACTTTTACAGTACTAACAGACTGTGCAAAGACTGTGCAACACATTCTAGTACTGACCTGTGTGAAATAAAGTCATAGTCTACAGCCATGCTAGTGGTTCTATGAGGCTTTGCGTAGGAACATTGTTGCTTTGAGCTGAATGCTGATATCATACTAACATGCTCACAGTGACAATGCAAAAATTCACATTTTTAGTAGGTAATATTTACCAGGTTCACCATCTTAATCACTCATCACCACTTAATTTAACCTGTCAGTATGCTAACATTTGTTAATTATCAGATATACACCTGAGGCTGATGGGAATGGCATTAGGTTTGCAGATATTTATTATAAACCAAAGTACTGGGCAAATTGAAATTTTTACCTTATTATGAGGCTAGATGAAAAGTCAGAGGATCACCAAAGTCATTAGAATTTATCATCAAGGGACCTTCACTATGTTTACCAAATTTCATGGCAACAGTTGTCAAGACATTTCAGTCTGAACCAAAAATGCCAAACAGCTGGTGGTGCAAGAGGAAAATTTAGGATCACCAACATTAGGACACATCATCTGAGAACCATCAATGTCTGTACCAGATTTTGTGCCAATCCATCACGTAGATGTCAAGCTACTGTATGTCACTGCATAAGTGAAAACTTTGACCTGCTGGTAGTGCTAGAGGAAAAGTCAGGGGATCACTAACTCCGCATGATTCATCATCTGGCGACCATAAATGTTTGTATAAAATGTTATGGTAATCCATCTAGTAGATGTTGAGATATTTCAGACTGGACCAAAGTGGTGGACCAACAGAGCAACTGACTTGTGAGCCATGCCGCTAGATGTTGTACAGATTGTAAAGTCCTTTGAAGCTTATTAGCATATTGTGGACACACAGTATGTGTCAACTGGTGGACAACCTTATGGCAACCATGTAGGAAGTAGTATAGTTGCTAAGATGTTGTACATTTAGGCATCCAGCTGATGTGTTTATACTCAAAATTAAGATGCAACATGCAACAACAGGTTTAGAATAAAATCAATTCTGATTAGAGGTATCAATATCTGATAAGAGATCCTGATTATCACTCTAAAATGTAATCAAACTAAATAAAAAATAAGTCTTATAATTATATAAGGATAATGTACTCTATATGAAAGAACCTCAGTAGGTGTCCAGTGTGGTTGCTATTAAAAATGTTTTTATTCTATCCTGTAATGATAACATCTGTTGTTAGGTTGTGAAAAATAGATTATACTAGTGTTGAGTGAAAGATAATCCACCCAAAAAAGACATGAAAAACATCTTGTAGCATGTAATATTTGTGTAAGTATTAAAAGGGCACAGTGTGTTTGTGTATGTACTTATGTCAGCGAGCATGCGTTGTACGGGTGTTTGTAAATTTGCACATGTGACGCAAGCTTGTTTGGACGTCACCTTCGAAAAACAACAAAAGCTCACATTTCCGTAATCATTAGTGCTGTCAGATCAGTGTCACATATCCCTCATGTCTCTTCCAGCTGTTAATCCCTCAGTTCACACACTGCTGCAGAGGGGTATTTATGCATCAGTGGATCAGCAGTAATTCAGCGAGAGATCGGGCATAATAATGATAACAATAATAATGATGAAAGCTGTTTTGATGCTGAGTTTTAATGTGGGGGATTAGCACATCAAAAACAAAACAGATGCAAAATCCACCCATATGTGCTGCGTATGATCCTGTTTGTAAGACAAAGCAAAAAGTTGTTGTCAAGGGAGCAAGATGTTTTTGTTTTGTGTGTGCACAGGGTTGTAATAGTACATAATTCTTGTAATGAAAATATAAGTGTGTTTTATATGTGAAAGGACATTATAGATACTTTAAAACATGTTCCTATCAAAGCTTAAATACATTTCCTGATTTTTTCATGTTTTCCTAATGTGTAGCAGTACTTTTGTACCTTAAAAATGTGAAAAGCTAATGAGAAAGTAACTAAAAGTAATCAAAATACTTAATTACTGAGGTGGTGTAATTCCTTAGGTTAGAAAAATGATTATAGTTTTGATGAAATAGCATGTAATATTTGTTATCAGCACAACCCACTGTGTGTGTTAATCTCCAACTGCATGTGTGTGAATATGTGTGTAATTGCGCCCTACTGTCTTTGCGTGCCTATCTGTGTCCTGCATATGTGACTCAACTTCAACCACCTCATACACACACACACACGCGCGCACTGTTGTCTTACAGGAAAAAAAAGACAGCTAATATTTGTTGTTATTTAAACACCAGAGCAGATAGGCAGCTGAACAATAATTATTTTCTGGAACAATAATTATTACCATTTAATTCTGTTGTTTACCATTTTGCCCGGTGGCCCCTCTTTAAAAGCCAGCCTCTATCTATAATGGCGAGCCCTTGAGCAGAACTGCATTTAACACTATATCAAATAATTAAAAATCAAATAATTGAAAAATAAAAGTGCGGCTTTTTTGCGTTTCAACATTAATTGCCAGTGAAACGTGTGAGCTAGTTCTTCCCAGAAGCCTGTTCGTGGTTGTATGTGGTATCAGATTTCATATTTTTTTTATACTTTGTTCTTAAATGCATGTTTTATAATAACAAGGGGTGATTACTTGTAGTTGTTGTATATAAACAGAAGCATATTTCTGTTTCTTTCATATTAACACGGATTATTATTTGGTCATAAATTTGCCAAGAATATGACACTTGGAACTAAATGCATATTGATATGTTATAGTGTTCTACTACTAGAATGATTAAACTGCAAACATTGTTACTTCACAGTTATAGTTCTTGCTGTTAAGTGTGGACGACATGAAAAATGCAACACAATCAGAAGAATCTAATACAGTTTAATGCAGTTTGTGATTTGCTTTAGTTACCTTATTTTGATCTGACATTCTAGATGATAGGTTGTGTCAGTGAACAGTTGCTGATCACTAAATTTGATTTGTTTCAGTCCATTTTTTTTAACAATATATAAACAATATAGAGATCAACTCTGCACAGTCTAATCTGGCAGAGATCTCTGATACGGTACTGTATGTTTGAGGGGATTACAAGTGGGATTACACAATTAAAGCTTGTCTGGGGTGAGGGGGGTCATGCTGATGTGACACTGTGACGACATGAACACCAGGTGCACACACACACACGTGCTGAGATTTATTTCCTGACATTGTTAAAAAAAAAACATACTGATGCAGGATATATGACATTTTGTTGTATATACTAATGGCCTTGTCTCTCACTTAAAATAGTGAATGTTTAGCCCTACAACACTAGGTAGCACACTTCGGATATTACAGTCTAAATTCAGTACATTGAGCTTTGATGGCCACAGTGTCCACAGACCTCCAATCACAACATCTCAAAATGTTTGCACTGTTTTACTGTGCACTATGCCTGAAATTCAGACAGAGACTTCCGGCTGCAATGAGTATACAGCTGGAGGTTTGTAGCTGACAGTGTACTCAACTGCCTTTGAGAACAGGCCAAATTTAAAGAAATATTTTCTTTCCACTCTGCCAAAACAGAATAAATTTAAATGGGGCATTACCAAAAGTTGAAAGTGTGTGTAAGAAAAGCTTTTTGAAGGTTTCATTTACTCACAGGAGACAGAACCCAGACCATTTTAACTACTTCCTCCACAGTGCACTAATGGGATGATCTCATGTTTTAACTAATTGTCATAGGGACAATTACAGAGGTTTTTACACATCCAAATTTGAAGACGAACACATGCTGATTGAGATCAATGCTGATGAAGTCAATGATGCCTGTGTTCTCTTCTTCTTTCTCTTTCCTCACTCCCTCTCTTTGATTTCTGTGGAAAATCAACTCTTCCTGCTCTCTCCTTTTATTCACCCCTTCCATCCCTCTGTCTCTGCATCACTTTCTATGTTGCCTGGTGATTAAGCGGTAGATTAACCTCCAGGCCTCATTAATAATAGACGAATAGAAAAAGCCCTGGTTGGTCCGCTTCCTGTCTGCAGCACTAATAGACCCCTTAACGTTTACATTAACATACCTCTTGTTTACTCGGGCAGATGGACAGGCAAGTCAGAAACAAGCAGAAAGGCGAGGCATGTAAATGCATCACGTATCTAGCGTAATGTGCATGCATTTACTTGCATATAAACCACATGGCCAAAAGTTAGCGGACAAGTGAAGTGTGTGGGTACCAGAAGATTAAACCCACATGTGTTGAACATCTAATTCCAAAACCTTGGGCTTTAATGTGTTGCTGTAACAGCCTCCACTCTTCTGGGAAGGTTTTTCACAAGATTTTGAAACCTGCATTCATTTGCTCCCATTCAGCCACAAGAGCATTACTGAGGTCGGCCACTGATGTTGGGTGATAAGGCCTCTAGCGGACTGAGTCCTATTTTATCCCATGTTGGATGGGGTAAAGGTCAGGGTTCTGTGGAGGCCAGTTAAGCTCTTTCACACTAAACTGGGAAAACAATTTGTTTACGGACCTCATTTTTGTTTATTTTGAAACAGGAAAGGACCCTCCCCAAACTGATGCCACAAAGTTGGAAGCTCAGTAGAATATCTTTATGGTGGAGCATTAAAATTAATTGTTTATCCTGTAACCAACAGGTTGCAAATTCAGTCAAAGCGGCAGCCAATTGTGTCCTGCTAATGCGCCCATGAACGGCACACTCAACCCTTAGCTATGAGCTCCAGCAATGTGCAAATATCAACATACACACACAAGAAAGAGACAGCTACAATCATGGCATTAATGATAATCGTAGGCTGCATTTTCTTTTCAAATGTGTTCATATCGTTTTTCTTCAGATATGAGTACAAAGTTAATAACAATGAGAAACTGAAGTTTTTGTGAAGAAACAAGCTTTCACACACACACACACACACGCACGCACACACAGAGCGAGAAAATTCTGTGCACAGGCCTTATGGGACGACATTTGTGGTAATTCATTCAGAATCCATTTTAACGCATTGTGCAGGCCTAAGTGCCAATCTTCCTTTTTGGTGAGTTTCCATGATTTTATGTCCCATATAAAATGATGCAGTTTGCTCCACAATGGCCTATTTAAGTTACATTACCATCGAATATTCCCCAGTAAAGAAAATTAAGCTGTGATACTGTGAGATCATCTCGGTTAGTTATCTTCTCCCCGCCAAGATGTGTCGCTTTGACACCCCGCGGAGAGCTGAATGATTCTCTTGGAGAAGAGATAATAGTCTTATACAGTGAGTTGCTTGCCGAAGCTCTCACTCTGTCTTTTTTTCTTCACTTTACAAACCTGATCCAAAAAAAAGTTATATGCTTAGTGTTGTGTGAGGCCGTAAGCATAATTAGACCTACAAGGGTTGACACAAGAAAAACAATATCGTAAATATTAGCGGTACAGTAACTTCTACCAAGTTCGGCAAAGAATAAAAACACACACATAAAGCACTTGATCTAATTATTAAAGAGAATGTCCTGTAACCACAAGATAACAGGCTGGGAGAAAAAGGCTCTATTCCATAGCAAAGCACTAAACCTCCCTGGCTCCATTTACTTATTTTCTAGTGTTAAGGTGCTCTGCTTAACAGCATCAGCCAAAAAGAGCTAAAATGCAAAAAAAAAATATTGTACACTAACACCTATAGCATCACAAAAACCAAGAGAGAAGAAAACAAAGATTATGACATGCAATCAGCAGGCATAGTGTTTATAGCTTCAAATGTGTCCTCCTTTATTATTATGAATATTGGTCCTTTTTCAGCAATAAGACACATAGCTCACTGTTTTGACTCAAGTTTTGCTTATTTTAATGTTTAATAGGAAATGAACACATACAACACACACAAACAATATAACTGTACCATCAGTTATAATGACTTGTTACAGCTTCAGATGCAGCTGTAGCCTGGACCACACACTTTCTCAAAACATTGATCTAAGCTATATTCAGAGGATAAAATACTTAAAGAACCACACCAGTGGTTTTACATATTTTAGCCAATTAACCTCAAATTGTATCATATATAGTGCTGATAATTTTCTATAGCGTACCGTAAGGATTTTAAAAGATTTCCTGGCTTAGATTGATATCAGAGCTTTCCCACAAGAAACAAGAGAGTGTTGTCAAAACAGTCCTGACTCTCAGGTCCATTATGATGTGATGATAATGTAACTTTGTAACCACAGAAATAAAGCAAACCTAATATTCACTGGGCTGGATCTCCTGTCTCAAGCATC
This sequence comes from Thunnus maccoyii, assembly GCF_910596095.1. Classification (NCBI taxonomy): domain Eukaryota; kingdom Metazoa; phylum Chordata; class Actinopteri; order Scombriformes; family Scombridae; genus Thunnus; species Thunnus maccoyii. The sequence continues at coordinate 8,755,581 of NC_056551.1, forward strand.
CTCTATAGCTGGAAACTGTTTTATGTAGTTCTTATGTTCATCTATATTTTGGAAATGGCAGAACTCACACACTGACTCATTTACCAGTCTGCTACTTAGAAATGTCGACCAGCTTGTCTGCCGGGTTGCAACAAATCTGTTCAACACAACCAGCAAACAAGAATTAACAGGATTCACATCATGCCTAGATTTACACCCATCAAAATAAATTAGTGGATATGAAACTTTACTACCTTTTGGACTTTCATATTTTGCAATGGCTGATTAAACCAATGCCTTCCACCATACTCAACCATCTTTTTACTAGTTTAAACATTGTATAATTACATTGTTTTTCTTTAACTCAGATTACCAGCTTAGTGCTGCTGAAAGACAAAGGCTGAGACCAGTACAGTGGTGCTGATAATCAAGAATACAGTGTGAACTTACCCAACCATTATCAATAGTGTGACTTCTGACACAAAACCATAACAAACAGAGGTAATGAGATGCTGCAAAAGTATGTGTTTTAGAAGGGTTTCATAAGAAAATGACTGTAAAAACAACACAGATATTAGTGCTTAACACTAAAGATGGAGGGTAAGTTTAATGAAATGCTTTGTCATGTTTGCTATACTTTTATATACTCAGAACATAACATTTAAAAAGCCTTTATGTATGTGGACTTATTTCTAAACAACTTCAGTGAGCTGTCACTCTCTCTCTCTCTCTCTCTCTCTCTCTCTCTCACACACACACACACACAAACACACACACACACACACACACACACTGTACCCTGCCCCTGTGACCTTGTAGGCTCTCTGCTTGGCTTTAAAATGCACTGTAGCGCCCAGCAGTCTGTCTGCACTGGAGCTAATTGGCTTCAGCTCAGTGTTCACTGTTAACGTCTCATTACTCATTCCACTTAGAATAACTTCCACAAGTTTGCTTGTGTTCAGGGGTCATTAAAAGTCAAGCAAGCCTTTAATTACGAACCCGGATCGTTCAGTAAGTAAAGTTGCATCTCCCAGCAGCTCTGAATGAACAGTATTCTTAGTCATCAGTCCTTTACAAAATCCCCCATGAAGTAAAGCCACAGTGATCCTTTGGTAAACGCTGCAAAGGTTCAGAAACACAGAAAAATCAAAGTGATCAGGGGAAAAATAAACTGATTCCATAAGGATATTAAAACAATATTGAGTGTGACAAGGCGACTATAAACTCTGCTGATACCACAGTGACAGTGTAAGTTTCTATAGGAATATCAAAAGCATAGTAGAGGAGATAAACCACCACAAACCACAACAGGGCACAAATAAACTCATTAAATGTATCATAGACACAATAACTTCCTATAATGGTATTATATGGATATACTGTGTATTCATTCTAAGACTGGTTGCTCTTGACCTCTGAATCCCCTCTGTTTAAACGTACTATATATATATATGCATCTGTGTCTTGTGGTTAAATCCTAAATGATAAAATATTATAATAAAGAGATTTATTATTAAAATGAGGATTTAAATACTGGTAATGTTAATCTATGATGTTCAATACATCAATTTAAGGAAGTGGGTTTTCTTCATTTTCTTCCCAGAGTGTTAGAGACGTCTCTGGAATAACATATTTAACTGTCTGGAACAGGTGAAACCACTAGTGTTTTTAACCTACTCTCCCATCAACCTGCAGTCAATCTGTCCAGTTGCTCTTATGATTTCTGTAATGTATCTATTGGGACTCAGTGAACTAAATGGTGTTTTTGGAACCTCCTATGGTCTCTATTATTAAAGTTGGTACTCAAATCTGAGTCCAATGACTATATTTTATAGGTCTATATTCTTTTTATATTTCTGTAGTGATGTAGAGTCTTTCTGAAGTGCTCCAGTTTTATTGTTTTGTGCTTTTTGGTTTCTGTTTTTTTAATCTTCAATGACTGACACAACAGCTTTTTTATTTCTATGTTTTATCTTGTACAGTACCATAATACAACGCCTACATTTTTTTGTATGTTGGAGAGGAAACACTGCAACACACACACACTCACGCCCACATACACACCCTTGTATAAACAGGCATTTACCAATCAGCCCACAAAAAAAAAAGGAATCAGATCTGCTCTATGGTCTGGATTTTTAAGTCATTAGAGATTAAAAAACAAAAGGTGCTTAAATATTTGGCCTCCCTATGTATAGCTTGTCTTGATTACATTGTGGTCAAATTAATTATTATGCAACATGAGGGTGACAAACGTATTAATTTTACTTGGATTAAAAAAAACACAAAAACATTAATAACAAAAATACACAAATAAAAATCATGGCGCCTATGCATTCAACTATGAAGGATTTAAGGCCCATGTAGAGCATTTAAAAAACACTCAAACACTGCATCACGTGTTAATAATTCACTCTGGCTAATGTTCCAGATCTTCGATGAAATATGGGAATCTTTAGTGGTCGGTCTGCTGTGCTAATTGGTACAACTGCCTCAGGCGAGCCCACATCTAACAAACTGAGAAGAGTCACGTTCAGAGGGCTGCGGCTGTCTTGGTGTGGGAACACTGTAATGACAAATAAAAGCTAAAGTAGATGGCTCTGCACCTTTACTGGTGCTCTGTATACTACACATGTGCTGTGTGTGCTGGTGACATTTAAAAAAAAAAAACTGTTAAATAATAATAAACCTCACCAAAATATTATAGGCCTGATAACAGCGGCTATTAGCGGCCCATTGCTTTGAAGGATGCATGTATGTTAATGTAGCTTAATGTCAGGCTGACTGTGTAATTTTGATAAAGATTAATACTGTAAAGACAAATACTGGTTCGACATGATTTTAGTATGATTAGTGTATTGATACTGCCATAAACAGATAGAGCAGGAGAGACGTGGTGGCACGCGGAACGCGCCAACGTACGCGCACACAATCCACACTCCCACCCTGTCCACATCCACACGTTTTTCTTCATCAAGGGGAATGGGCGGACTTATAAAAACAACGTCAGTAATCCCCGTTATTATTTCCTCCAATTTATTTAAGATGTGTGTTAATTGTAATGCACAGTAGGCCTAAATCTTTGCTGCAGATGAGCAGAAGACTCCCATTCAGTAAAAGACGTGTGGCATTAAGTAAGGATTAAAACTGGAGCATTCAGGGCGACTGTGCACCATATTGTAGCCTACATCTGCCTTTTAATCAGCAATAAATTAATATGAGCGCTGCTGGGTCGTTATAGGCTGGAATATGTATTGCACTATGGGTAAATACCGATTTTGTGTCTCAGTTTTAAATAAAGAAATCATTCCAACAATTTGGAGTGAGACAGGAAGAAAGTAAAAATCTTAAAGAAAATAAAAAAAAAAAACAAATTGATGCTGTGAGGTGATTCGGGCTTGACGCTGTGCTTTTTGAGAAAAGGGGGTGATGCATTTCAATATGGTAATCACTCACCCGGGGCATGTTTCATTTATTGACAGATTTGATGTTAAATGTCTCAAGCTCACTTAGTGTTGTAGCTCTTAATTTATTATGTTTTGAGCGCTCTCTCCTCTCTTTCTCCCTGGTTTGACCCTCCGAGGTCACACAAGCAGTTCTTTTTTAAACGCATGATTAATTTCTCAGTAGGGCGACCGGCTAATGCATTATGAGGAAAAAAAAAGTGAAATGTATTCCAAAGGGGCTAATAGCGCTATTGTATTCCAATAAGCTTTTTCCTGCTGCACATGGTTTAAACATGCTCCGCTTTTGATAACATGTCACAAACATCTTTCTCAAAGTGAGAGAAAGTATAGTGCGTCATTATACTCTTTTCAAAAATCGTTTCGTTATTGTCATTAGCAATTCATGATTTTATTACAGACGTCAGTATAAACATAAAGATTGTCACAGCACAGGCCTACTACTTAATAAAGTTTTTATTGTTTTTTCGGTGAGAAAACATCCACGTTTGCCAGCATATAAATGAACAAATAATACGCATACATTCATATGTAAAGCATATATATATATATATATATAAAAAACACAACATCACACCAAATATCCACATGGACATTCAACTATCTTGTAGCTAGATATTTTACAGACATATTACAAACTTGCTTTCCTTTTAACGTTGTAAATACCATTAGAACGATATAAAGTCTGTATAAAATATTGCAGAAGTTATATACACATAAGACTGTTACGTGCAGAAAATGGTTATTTATCAGCTCTTAACTCTCGCTGGTTCGCCTCTCATCTCTCTATTGTGACGTCACCCGTTTCAATAGCTGCGGCCCGCGCGTGGCTCGCGCCAGCGGCACCCCTCTTTTTTTCCCATCGCAGCGAGTGTTCCCGTGGCGTCCGCAAGACAAAAGCACGCGCGGTGACAACCTAAATTGGGTTTGAAAAGGAGCAGATGGGGCTCGTGTGCTCTTCCGCTGTGTCGCTTGGCTACACACACACACACACACACACATACTAGCACGCGCACACGCACAGATTTAAGATTGTGGCTAAAAGCGATCCTGTCATGTTTTATCAAGATGCTACTGAGAAAAGATTGGGTGAGAATAAATTATAGCCAATCTCAACATCCACCTCCTCTTAACCAGATTGACAACTGCTTAGACACATAAATATGTCATTTAAAAAATAAACTTCTACTTTTTAGCCCAACTTGCACTGTTTTATGTGGTGTTTCAGTAGCTTTAAGCTAAGATGAGAGTATGAAAAGGAGTTCTGACACTATCAAATTAATGACTTTATATAAAATCACACCTACTTACAGTTCATATGTGTAAACATGTGTACAAATATTTTTAGACAAATAGGGCCTAAAGGTAAAGTGCAGATTGTAGCTTCTTATTTAAGGCTCACAAACTGTAGGCACAACTGAAATAAAGTTACAGTCTCTGCCAGCTGCTTCACCGCATCCCTGCTTTCAGCCTCATGCAAAGTCACCCTTTTCTTCACCTTTAATCTTAGTGTATACAAGCCTCTGTGCCTCAGAAACAGAGAATGACGCTAAATTTCTGTTATTTCCTCCACACTTTCAGTAGAGAAAACGTGACACATGCTGTTAAAAATAGAGACCATGCAAATGGCCCATTCTACTGTGACCAACAAGCCTCCCCTTCAGAATCAGTATTAAAGTATAGGTCCCAGGACAAATGTGTTATGTTTAACATCCCTGCAGTTAATTCTGAATTTGATCAGCCACTGTCTGTGACTGCTAAATGTTTTTCTTTTTACTCTGCTGCATCCCTGACACAAACATGGCCCACAGAGTAACTTCTGAAAACATCATGAAACTGTCTTAATTAACAAAGACAATCAGGTTTGTCTTCACTTCATCCCAATGTTAAATGAGATCCTTCCTTGCATCTTTCAGACATTTGATGATGACTATGAGGCAGCTAATATCTGGGTTATGGACTTCATATTTAGGTCTGCTCCTTCATATCTGTAATTTGCCTGCATATTTTTAGTGGCAGAAGTAATTGAGCAGCAGGGGCAACATGCCTGGTTTAGGAGCTTGGAGCAGGGGTGCAGCTAGGAATTCCTAGGCCCCCTTGAGAGAATACCAGCCCCCACCCCACCCCACATTTTTTTTGTCAGATAAAATAATCAATTTCTGAGGGCCCTCTTCAGGTGCATTGTCACTGCCTTTTATAGCATTTGGCCCTAGCTGTGAGCTCCTCTGACCCTCAGTTACAACAGATGATATAAGCTACAGCATACTTCCTGCTTGCCTTTTATCTCCTGGGAGTAACCTACACATATAAGTCTTTCCAAAAGCCTCCTCAGTGTTGAATGTGGGTATCAGCTGCACTGACAGACATTATTGTGTTCCCCAGACTACCTGCCTGTCTGTCTCCTCTGCTGTCTCAGCCTTTATTTTTTTCTTGGGCCCCTATGGTCAGGCTAATGTTTTACTCCAAGCTGTGTCTGTGTTTAAAAGCCACATTTCCAATGCCAAGTTCCTATATGCTGGCTGTGTCTGCTTCCAGCAGTTGCTTTTAACATCAGTTTGTTGGTAATTAATGCGCAACTCAGGGGTTGTGTATCAAAAGTCAAACCCCTGGATGTTTATGGACCAGATGTGCGGTCCGCCAGCAGACATCCATCTGATGTCGACAGCTTGTACTGTTAGAGTTATTCCTGGTTATAGAGCTGTGTGCCATGTCAAATTATACTAAAATTATGTCCATCTTAAGTTCTGGGTTGACTCTTGTTTGAGTGTTGGAGGCTGTTTGGAGTTCCGTGCGTCCTTCCGTCAGTCTGTGCCGTCAGTTTGACTTTTTCAGCGTCTGCGTGGCACTTTAGGAGAGGAGGAATAAAGTGTGTGAGCGTGAGGCTGTGTGTGTGTGTGTGTGTGTGTGTGTGTGTGTGTGTGTGTGTGTGTGTGTGTGTGTGTGTGTGTGTGTGTGTGTGTGTGTGTGTGTCCTGGATGGTGGGCTGGAGCTCGCACTACGCGCCAATCAAACTCAAGGCAGGAGAGAGAGAGAGAGAGAGAGAGAGAGAGAGAGAGAGGGAGAGAGAGAGAGAGAGAGAGAGAGAGAGAGAGAGATTAAGACGGCGCGTGGTGTCTCTGAAAAGCGAATAAAGCCGGCGCGAGCGTCGCAGTTTACTCACATCTCACGAGCAGGCTCACTCGACAGTTGGAGAAAAAAAGCCGGTACCGCTTCCATGTGGTTCCAGATACAATTCTGTAAAATCAGTTCATTTACATGATAAAAAATGAGTTTTTTAAAGCTGCGTAGGATGAATCGATTTCTCTCGTGAAGGGGATATTTTTTTCTAACGCTGTGACCGTTTTGGGATTATTCTCGGGTGTCAGAGGTAAGGACTGCTCGGCAATTTCTGGTGTAGACTGAAGTTGGCTAAAATGTGGGTAAAATGAACCGACGTAACGAAAACTGTGTTCGTTACATTCAGAATGAGACAGAATACGGGTTTCTACAATGATCTAAAGACGTGAAGATGTGTATGGATATAGCTCACATTCCGCTGCATTTCAAACCGTAATTTAAAATTACTGTATAAAATAATGCCCTGTTTTATTATTATTAGGCTATTATTATTATTATTATTAGGCTATTAGGCTATTAGGTCTGTTATTTTTGTTACTATTATTGTTGTTGCTGTTGTTAAAGTTGTTGTTGTCGTTGTTATTAAGCCGCATTTTTTCTGTTTCGATAGGCCTAAAATATATATAAAACAGATGTCAATCGGCCAGACCGGGATTTTTACCTTTCAAATAGTTAAACATGAGTTAAACACGATGCCTAACTAACTGACGAGCGTGCTAGTTTACTGAAGGCCCGCACGGTTTCTTCGTCAGGAATAAAACTTAGGCTGAACTAAAATTATATTTTGCATAATTCAGTATATTGTGTAATTTTAAGGCAAAGTCTGACCTCTTGAGTTAGGGTGTCAATTGCTTAATTGGTTTATTGGCTCCTGTGTAGTTTGTTTTTCGGCCCACACAATTATATTAGATCGTATTGCGCAGTATAATTACGTTTTAACACGTAAGTTTTAATAGGTTTAATTTGTCCACCTTGTAATTCCGTATTATATTTTACTGTTATAGTAATGTCTGTCTCGTAAACGATATAGCCTATAAATAATTGGTCATAAATGTAGAAGCATTTTTTTTTTTGAAAAACATAAAATACTTGAGATAAAATACAACTAAAAGCAATGTCTCTATTTTTTCAGTAGTTGCTTTTTTTGTGGGTTTTTTTGTTTTTGTTTTTTTGTTCTTAAAACATATCACTAATGTGATGCACGTTTCGTGCGAAAGAGTTTAATAATGGTGTACTGTAAGTAAAATGATCATTTCTGAAATATACATTTCAGAGGTTTCATCTGTATTAAATCTTAAAGCCTAAACATAATTATTTCCATGTAAAATAAGTTATTCACTACTAAGAAGCATTTTAATAAATATTGTTAAAAGTGTGCTTAGTACATACAAAACACATATTATTATATGCTGATATAATACTGCATTATCAGTTTTGTTTCCACCCAGCACCTGACAATTTTAATGATACAAACTTTTTCTTTGCAGTAAATTTTCTGCCATTTTTTAAAATGTTTTGAAATCAGTATACATAGATTTTTTTTTTTTGAAAGATACAGGAATACAGACTAGAAATGTGTCACCCACTCATCATTTGTTGCCAAAAACTGCCAACTAAAAAAACTCATTAAAATCCTGCCTGAGTTCTGTGTGTGTCTCCTTTTATCAAACACTGTAGGTAAGCGTTACAGTTTTCTAAAGAAATGTTTTAATATGCTCCAACACAAAATCTAAGCATTAATAGTGTGCCTATATATGTTCAGAGAAATTCTGGGTACATTATAAGTTTATTGTAAAAAATATTTTAGAACGGTGTTATTTTCCTCTTTCATAATTTGTTCATCAGCCAACTACTGTACTATTGAAAATACACACAGGTAGACACTCCTAACTGAAAAGATATGAATGGAAAGCTACATTCTAAAATGTTATACAGAAGTAACATTTTTTGAGAAATAAATTAATCGGCCAAATAAATACACAGGGGCTACATATATTCTAAAAAAAAACAAAAAACAACAAAAAAAACTTTTTTTTGCTGTCAACCAAGTCAACCACTTTAGTTCAAACATTTCTGTACTCTCAACAATTTTATAAGAATAGTCCAAATACAGTTTAGGAGACAAACTCTAATATAATTGTTTAATTTTGTTATGATTTTGAAGTCTTTGAAAATGTTGTTTTCAGTTGTTTAAAAAATGTGTTTTTCTTGTCTGTAAATTGGGAATCAAATATATTTAAGTTAAATACATTTAACTTAAATAGATTTGATAAAAATAATAATATATTGTAATATGTACATATTTTTTTACACTCTACTCGTTTTTAATTTGGCACATATTTGTGAGTGGTATCACACTTGTGTAGAATTAGTGTATATCATAAGAAATTATGAGCTATTTCACATTATGTGTAGTACAGAGAGAAAGGGCATGTATGTGTAAACCTTTGCAAACTTTTTACAAATTTTTATTGTAATTTGTAACATTTCAACAACATGTCCATCTTTCTTTCTTTCTACGCAGGTTGTTTTGCAAAGAGATTTCCTCCCAGGATGGACAAAACCCATCTTTCGAGCCCTAATGACATCATCATGACAAGCTCAACAGGCCCGTACCAGCAGGAACCCCTAACTCCACCGAGACCCACCCATCACCACTCTTCTTCCTCTTCCTTATCCTCCCCCTCTCCCTCCTCTTCTTCCTCACCCCTCAAGCCCAATCAGGTTGGCCGGGTCATCCTGTACGGTGTCCCCATTGTATCACTGGTCATTGATAACAATGAGAGACTTTGCCTGGCACAGATTTCCAACACACTCCTCAAGAACTACAGTTATAATGAGATTCATAATCGTCGCGTGGCGCTGGGCATCACCTGTGTCCAGTGCACTCCAGTCCAGTTGGAGATCCTTCGTCGGGCCGGTGCCATGCCCATCTCGTCACGCCGCTGTGGCATGATCACCAAGCGTGAAGCAGAGCGCCTCTGCAAGTCCTTTCTGGGAGAGAACATGCCACCGAAACTGCCCGACAACTTTGCCTTCGATGTGACACATGAGTGCGCCTGGGGTTGCCGTGGTAACTTCATCCCGGCACGCTACAACAGCTCCAGGGCCAAATGCATCAAGTGCTCCTTCTGCAACATGTACTTCTCCCCAAATAAGTTCATTTTTCATTCCCACCGCACACCAGACGCTAAGTACACCCAGCCCGATGCTGCCAACTTTAACTCCTGGCGACGACACCTCAAACTCAGTGACAAACACCCACCTGATGAGTTAGTTTATGCATGGGAAGACGTCAAAGCTATGTTCAACGGAGGCAGCCGCAAGAGAGCACTGCCCTCCTCATCCCATTGTTCTTCCATGGGTCCTATGAAGACTCTCCCAGGTTCAGTGGTACCTCATATGATGGGAGGTGACCTGGGTGCCCAGAAAAGAACCCGCTTTGAAGATGAGGAGGACCTGGATGGAGGCGGTCTGTCTCCCTGTAAGACACCACGTAGCTACCCTGTCATCCCCGTCCCAAGCAAAGGCTTCGGCATGCTGCAGAAGTTCCCTCCCACATCGCTTTTCCCTTCGCCTTACCCCTTCCCAGCATTCAGCCTCTGCCAGCAGAAAAAAGAGGACAGTGATGTTTCAGCTGGACACAAAGGAGCGGGGTTGTCAGGTCTTTTATGGCCTGGCCGTAAAGACACTTTTTATCCCCCTTTCTGCATGTTTTGGCCACCAAGAGCAGCAGGTGGAATCCCTGTTCCCACCTACCTCCAGCCTCAGCCCAGCGCCCTCTCATCCCTGGCAGACAACCCCTCTCTCAGGCAGGCCTTTCTGGATCTCTCAGACCCCAGCGAACCTGCGGCTGTAGCTGGCAACGGAAATGGTGTCAGCGCAACCATGGCCCCCGGCAGCGGAACCTCCACACCCAGATCGGGGCTGTTTGACCCTGAGTGCACAACCGTAACCTCTGACCTTCGCCCTGTGACATCAGAGGGCTGGCTCAAACTGCTGGACACCCCAACCCTCCAAACCAGGAAGCCGAGCTATGGCTCTGCCTTCCGCCCTGTCATCAAGGATGCAGAGAGCATTGCCAAGCTCCACAGCAGTGGTGGGGGAGTCACTGGCGCCACAGATGAAGACATTGGGGTCGTGGTTGCTGGGTCAGACCGCCACCAGCGGCTATCGCCCAGCAGCAGCTGTAGTTACGGAAGCGAAAGCGGAGGCGATGGTGAAGCAGAGGGAGGGGAGAGTGAGGAGGAGGGGGAAGTTGATGTGGAGTCATCCAAGCAAGAGGATGAGGAGGAGGAGGGGACCTTCGCAACCAGGCCACCACAGACTCAAACCAACCTGTACCTCCCTGCACTGAGCGACGGTGCCCGAGAGGAGAGGGGGAAGGAGAGAGGGAGTGGCACAGTGTATCCCAGCGCCTCCCCTCCCTCCTCCTCGGACCCCATCCAGCAGGAGTCCCCCAGCCTGCCTGCCTCCCCTCCTGCCAGCCTGCCTCTCTCCAGCTCCACCCCGCCTCACCGAGAGGACCCATCTTACAAAAACGTAAATATCCCCCCAGGCCACTTTAGCTAATTATTATTTAAATGGTGCTGCAGTCAGGCAGTGATGTGATCTGCATAAGCAGATTGATAGGCTGGTTTCTCCCTGTAGAAATTGAAACAGTCACCCCACTCTGATCCCGGCTAATAGGCCCAGGCGTGGATTGTTTAATGGCCATGGTGTGTTTGTTCTCCCTCTGTCACCCCAGCCTGTTAGGGCAACTCTAATCTTTAACCTGTCGACTCCCACATTAACCAGGCCTCCAAGAGAGGAGGAGGAGGAGGAGGAGGAGGAGGAGGAGGGAGCGACAGAGAGTTATGAGGAGCATTTTAAACTAGAATGAGTTAAATTATCCATTGAGTAACATAGTTGAAATGCACAACAGTGATTTCAGAGATGCAGAGGGAGGGAAACATTTTTTTAACCATATACTCCAAATTAGATCATTACAAATAAATGCTTCTGCTGGTTGATAAAAAGGAGAGCACCAGCTGGGGAGATTGCATTTGTCAAGTAATGAGTTAAATTTCACACACAAAAAAAATCCAGATTTCTAAGAAAACAGATGCTAAAATTATAAAGGAAACTCATTTTGATATTAAAAAAAACAGATTAATCATGTAATTTTTCTGTCATAGAGGACTTACTGTATGTTCTGCTTTGTTATTGTACTATAATGATGCATAACAGATGAAATGCTAACTGACTATATGTGATTTCCAGGTTCACAAAAACAGAGATGAAGGACTACCTGCGTATGTAACCAAAGACAACTCCAGCATTTCTGGTGAGCGCAGACATTTCACTCTGCTGTTTGTCTCTTGTAATTAACATGTTAAATTGTCAACAATTGCAGATTACTCACTAGATATAAAAGAAAACATAAGTCTTAGAAACATTGTTTGACATGACAGCTCACACTAAAAATGTATTTAAAGATTTTTTGCAATTCACCCTTTTCAAACTAGAAAATAGTGTTCTTTCAAAAGTTAAAATACACTACTATCTTTGTTTCAGTAAGCACTTGCAAAACCAAAATGAATTTTCTCTTTCATGTATAATCACAAAAATAATTTTGCTTCCCCTCTGTTTGCGCGGGATGCTTGACACTGCATCTTTCATTGTGCAGTTGCTTTACAATGTCTTTGTTTCATCAAATGTTTGAACAGCCTTTTATACTGTTTCATCAAATAGCATTACGCAGTCTATTTCAGCAAACTGTTACACACTATCTTTTTCATCAGACGTCTGAGTCAGTTGTATTATAGCATCTTTGTTTCATTTAGTGTCTGAGTGAGTGCTTTTATAGTGTCTCTCTGTCGCTGCAAGGCTCATATTCCTGTGACGTTTCATTTGCTCCTCTCATCTCCCACTCTGACCCTTTCACTAAAGAAAATGTCTTGCGGTGGCGTGCTCACAAACACACCTCTGCACATGGCTACATGGCCCACATACACATACACACAGGACACACACACACAATCCGCACACTTAGTTATCTCCATGTGTCCGGATAACCAGCTCAGCCAATGGGCCTTACTGAATCTCTCCTCCTGTCTGTCTCTCTGTCTTTTTCTGTCTCATTTTCTCTCAGATGAAAACAAAGAGCAGAATAGTTTCTTTGTACCAGACAGTGAGACGTCGGCACCGGACTACTGGAGGGAGAGCTCAGGTACAAATATGTGCTTTTTTTTTTTTTCCCTTAGTGGTCACAAAGCGGAATACAATTTAATCAATGAGGAAAAGACAGCAAAAAATAAAAATGGCCGGTTGGTTTCATTCTGAAAGTATAATTATCAGATTGGCAAGGTTAATTTAATTTCTGCATTTAGTTTAACGCCATGGTAATTTGAACCTCACATCGCACAGCAAGTCTGAGGTCTTTATGAAACTTGGATTAACTCATGTTAAAACAGGTATTTTAGAACTTAAGTCTCATACTTATCCACAGAACAGGGGTCATTTATAAGCAGTTTGATGTAAAAAGTATATGAAACGGTATATCATGAATTAATCATTTGTATTATATAATTGCATCAAAAGCTATAGCTGACCTTCTCAGTTGTAATTCAGTATAGTTGAAAACACATTACAAATATTTCCATGCATAAAACAATGCTGATTGTAAAACTCTTACTTGGAAAAAATATATAATTTTATGCACATTAGTTTCTTCTTATTACACACACACACACACACACACATACACACACACACACTAAACTAAAATCAGTTCAGGAAAGCTCTTCACTCTTCAGCTTCATCCACCTCAATCTCCTCCTCCTCTCTGACGGTGAGTTAAGGGATTCATATAAATACACAGAGAGATGAAACAGCAGTGGAAAGCTGCTTCTGCCGCCGCTTTGCCAAGGCTCCTCTCTTTAGCGGTGTTGTCGCCGGGGCTGTTACTCTTAGGGGGGCCGTTATAGTTCAACAAGAAAACATCAGCTCAGAGATAAGCAGCCGTGCTGGCAATCTCCATCCTAGACCCATATCACTGCAGACATAATTGCCTTTTTTTTTTCCTTCCTCAGCGCAAAAAACCCTTTCCTGTTTGAAAAAGATCACAGCTTATTGCCTTTTTATATCTGTCAGGAAGGCATTAAAAGTGCTTTATGACATCTGTGCCAACATTTATATCTACCCCCCTCCCCACTCCCTCAACCCCTACACACACACACCGTAATGATCCCTGAGCATAATGTATAATGTATTTCGAAAAATTACACGAAACAAATTAAATGAGAACACCTTTCCCCTGATTGCCAAACGTCTCCCTGGGCGGTGGGAAGCTCTACGTGATTAGAAGGCCTGATTCCTCCGAGTACCACCCCCCCCACACACCCCCCTTCACTGTCTTTAAACTCTCCCTCTGTTTCTAGGGAGAAAAAATAATCTAATTTTCCATTTATGTAATGCAAACCGCCTTGGCTTTGACTATTCACGGTTAATTGACTGTCAAACGAGGTTGTTATCCTCGGGCACTGTCTGCAAATTTGCTTGTCAAATGAGACAGAGAGAGGAGAGGAAAGGAGAGAGGAGAGGAGGAGAGAGGAGAGGAAAGCTCTCTCTCTCTCTGCTCTAAATGAGAGAAAAGAGCATAGGGAGGCTTAAGGAGCCAGGACACGAAATGACTGGAGGAGAATATACATATCGAGTGTGCTGGATCGCTTCATTTAAGGCGTTCAATGCCTCATTGTCACAATTCAGACGTTAGCACAAACACATACATACACACAGAGCAATATACTTTCAAACTAGTCAATTTGAGAACAGCATGTGATGGAGATGTTTGTTTAAAAAAAAGGAAAATTGTGAAGTTTTAAAGCAACAAGTAGATTTTGTCTCTAGCTGTAGCAAAGCTTTATAAAAGGAGAGAAAATGTACATCATATAAAGCGCTGGATAACAATAATAATACTTTTTATGTGAATTTATGGTTGTTTAATCCTCATGCTATAGTTCATTTAACCAAAAACAACCCACCACCATGAAGAAGACAAAAAACATTTGATGAATAAAGCTTAGTGCACTAGAGAAGAGTTGTGCAATGTGTTTTAATTTTCTTCCCGCTTTGACCTACATTCACCCACCAAAAAATAACACGGTTGACATTATAATGCAACAGTTTGACAACACAACACTTGCAAGTTCCCCTTTTTTGTTAAAATTGGTGGAATGACCACTTAAATTTAGCGCTTTTCAGCACTCCATCTTCACTTCAGTTTTAAAAGCTACAAAATCGATTTACTCTGATTTCTGAAGGCAAGTAGTGTTCTTTTTTTTTGCCTAATTGAAAGCAATATGATCTGACAGCAAGAGGAGGCTTAACATATCAGGGAGTGAATGCAATAAAGGTTTGTGTTCTACATTCTCCACCAATTGTTACCATAAACTTACACTGACATCTAGAGGCCAAAGGGTGAATTACAGCGCTCCGCTTAGGACAGTTAGAGAGGATGAGGTGATGGAACAGGGGTCACACTGGTTGTTCAACATATACATACAAACAGACAAGACTGACCAGTCCATGACAAGGTTATGACTATGTGTCTGACATTAAGTATGACATATGTTGGACAAAAATCTTAAATTTTCTTCATGTTTTCAGGTGATCAAAGCCAAGGTGCTGCCTCTCCTGTGCCGCTAAAGAAGGACGTTGAGAACATGGAAAAAGGTAAAGAGAGTTGATCTGAGTAACACAGGTTTTAGATAAACATTGCTTTATTGACCATAGAATGCTGTTAGCACAATCCTATTGATTTATATTGAATAGAGGAATTGTTGCATACATAGCACAGAGAGTTAAATATAGCACAGAGAGTTATTTTACTACAATTTTTCTAAAAGACAGTCCTCTCCTCTTTCTCCCCCTTTGTTCTCCTTCTTCCTGCTCTTGCAGAGGAGCTCCAGAAGGTTTTGCTGGAGCAGATAGACTTCAGGAGGAGACTGGAGCAAGAGTTTCACGCTCTGAAGGGCACCTCACCATTTCCCGTCTTCCGTGAGTCATTTTTTTCTTAACCTTGCTTTCCTTTTTCATACTCCGAAGGGCAACTTCTCATTCTCTGTCTTTCTTAAGTTCTCTCCCACATTTCTCCTCTGTCTGTGCCTGTCTTTCCCTTCCCCTTCCCCTCATTTGCCTTTCTCTCTTCCCCTGGCTTTCTAAATCTTCATCTTCCATCAGCTGTCTTTATAACTATACTTGGATCAGTTACTGAAATGATAATGCTGCTCAGGCTAATGATAGATTTTTATACTAATTTCAGATAATTTCCAAGACCAGATGAAACGAGAGCTTGCCTACAGAGAGGAGATGGTCCAACAGTTACAGATGGTGAGATTGCTAATGATACAATCAGTGCTGAACACTGATGGAAAATAAATATCATTGCTACGCCTTTAAATGACAAATAAAACATCCTCTTGTAGATATGTGGATTTAAAAAAAGCTTTACTGTTCGCTTTGAAAAGCAGTCCCAGTAATGATTTTGAGAAGGAATATAATTAAGACTAATTGTGGAGCACTTTACTAAAATATAGTTACACAGTTTGACTGTTACAGATGAGAAAACATGACAATAATAGCACAATTACTGTAACACATCAACTACGATAGACTGTAGACATAAATAAGAAAGTCATGCCTTAAAGCTATAACAGAGATTAAATGAAGAAAAGATAAAGCCATCAATAGCCAACAATCGAGTGGACACTTCTGCTGTTGCTTATTTGTCCATCAAAAGGTAGAGCCAATCATCTAGTTTGTCTTTCATGGGTGAGAAGTTCCTCTGCAGAGTGTTTTGGTCCACATCAATCATCTGAGCAGCTGGCAGACAGGCTGACAGACGGTGTTTGTCTTTGCTTTCTGACACATGCAACAACTGTATACGCTTGCGTGCACATGATCACAAACCCCGCACGTGCGCAAAAACAGACACAAGTGCACGCCGCATTCATGTAACCACAAAGGCAGACGACTGAACAGGCATTCAAGCTCATTTATAAGCGTATACGTGCACACTGAAGTGCACATGCACGCATTAAAACATTCAAAATTGACAAATGTGTCTAGAGCCAGCAGATGGATCTGTCTGAGAGTAATGACATTAATTTCACACAGACGTTCAAATGAACTCCAACATTTTTTTTTTTTTTTTTTTGAGTTATGTTGCTCTATCATATTTTAGACTTTGGATTGAATAGCACACCTAAACTTTACACATCCTGCTCAGAATTTTTAATGTACTTATTTTAAAGTATAACTGTGACAAAATCTTAATCTTGAATAACTTTTTTTTTTTAGAAAATGTGTTTCTGAGAGAGTGTAGAGAGACAAGCGTTAAGTTAAACACCAGAAACAAGTCAAATAGTGTTTAACTGTCTGTTCAGGATTATTCTGACTTATCTTGTGTTTCTTTCAGATTCCATACGCAAACATCATCAGGAAAGAAAAGATCAGCTCTCATCTTAACAAGTAGCTAAAAGGTAACTGACTTTTATTTATTTATTTATTTATTTATTTATACCATGTACAATATTTAACATAATGTTAAATTTGATGTGTTGCACCAGAGTTATCTTAAAGCTCATTTTCATCTGCGGTGTCTTGGCATTAATTCATGTCATAATGTTGCTTATTAATAGAATGAAAATTATCAACAGAGGTAGTTGTCACTTGAAGATAGAAACATTTAATGATTACAAAGCAGAGTATGTTTAGGAAAGTTTAATTAGCTTTACAGATTTTTTTTTTGCAAGCTAGACTTAATTTAGCCTGAATTTCACCAGGGATAAACGTACAATATCTAGAAATTAAACTGGTTTTCTTCCACTAAATGTGGTGATTTAATGTCAAAAGGTGAAATGTAACTACTTTTTGGTGTTTCACTTGCTTGACAGTTAATTATCCAGTTCAATCGGATAGTTAAAGCATGTTCAGTTTCACTTCACAGTGGCTTTCACAGCAAAGTCTCTGGATCCACTGTAACAGAATGTAACATTTAATACCTATCAGTCTTTGAAAAACACTGAACCAGAGCATGACACTAATGTTGGATTTTATTTATTTACTGTCTTCACAGGCTGAGTCATCAGAATCCTATCTAAGAGGAAGAAGCTGTCAGGATTTATGTGAAATGTCCCAAGAAAAAAAGACAAATCATACAAAGAACTGACAGAGAAATGTAGGAGAGACACAGACAGAAAGGAATTTGACACTAAATAGTATAAATAGACATTTCTTAAGTTTTCCTGGGACAGTGATTTTTAGTACAACCTCTGTGAATAGCCCTGCACTTAAACTCTGTCCGGTAAGAACACAGTTTGGACCAGTTTGGACTGCAGTGGTGACATGCTGGTTGAAGTTTCATCCCTGTTTCCTGTAGCCTGGGTTCAGTTTATTCCCCAAAACTGACTGAAATGAAAGGGACACAAACTGGTGACATCAGGTTTGACATCAGTGACATCAGTCATGATTTGTGCTCTTTCCTCACTGCTGCACTGACAGTCAGACTCAAAGCTTTTTCCCGACCAGGACCAAAGCAACCACGGCATCTCTTGCCCTTTGTGAACTTGAAAACTTTTCTAGGGATGTTGAAGACCACCAGGAATGCAGTCGTAGACGACTTCAGAAAACCATGAACTTTTCCAAGCTCTTAATAGATGAAGAGTCAGCTGGCCTAACTGTATATACAACTGTACGACTGTGGATGAGACTGACGGTTCTCACTCTAAGATTGTTGCTGTTGTTGTTGTTGTTGTTGCCATGGTATCACCAAATGGGGACCCTAAAGAGAAACAAACATACCAACCTTTATTTACTGTCAACACCTGATCCCAAAGGGATCTTAAACATCATGTCCACTTGAACACACCAGATAAAGAACAAAATAATAGAGAAAAAAACTTTTGAGTTTTAAACCTACAGTAATGATGCAATTACAATAGTATTAATAGCGGGTGGTGTCACAAAAAAGGGTTCATACTTTATTCAAACTGTACAGTGGCAGAACAGTTTGTACCTGTAGTTTTAGTATTTGCGGATGATTCCTGAATGTATTAAAAAAAAACAACAGTATTATGTTCAATGCAGATGTTGCTGCATTGTCCTTGTAAAATTTCTGAAAATTTCATCTGATTATACATTTTTAACAGAGCATATCATAGCTGGAGTTTACATCCTTTGCTCAAAAGCACCCTGAAGGTACTTTTTATTCTCCACCCAAAATTTCCCCAGTTCAATTCTAACCAACAACCTGAAGGGTTCACTTTCAAGCAAAAAGTGAATATTAGTAAGATATCATCATCTGCTGAATCCACCTTTAAAATGTGTTTGCGGTGTTGGCAGATGATGAATGGACATTCTGTCTACTTGTTTGCTCTCTGAAAGATTGTCCGGGCCACAAGGAGCAAAAATTTGTCAGTGTTGTATATCTACTTGTAAAATATTTCACCCGACTGTACAAAATGTCCTAAGTGAGAACCTCACAGTCTATCTATATGTGTTTGTTTGTTTGTCTATTTATTTGAGTATCTGGGCCTGAGACCCTGATTGTGAAAATATTATTTATTACAATGTTAAAAGAAAAAGAAAGACACATGATGATGATGATGATGATGATGATGATGATGATGGTGCAGTCCAGTGTATGTCAGAAAGAATAAAAATGTGAACTCACAGATCTTGTTTATAGAATGAACTGAATGAATGGATAAAGTTGTCATTTACTGAGAAAAATGTTATCATTATAAACTGTTAATGCAGATGTATTTAAATACCCTATGTTCTTGTAGTTTCTCTATTATTTATGTGTAAATTAAAAGTCTATACATTACCCAGAATGTGGTTTCATGACTGAATCTACATCAACTCAGCCAATACCAGTTTCTATTTAAAGACCTGTTGTACATTTTGTGATATAGATTACAGTTGTAGTTTGTTAGTTTGTTGCTCTTCAAAACAAAACTGAGATGCAAAACTCAGCTCACTGTGTAAACTGTAAATGTGAACATTTAAAAACCTTCTTTGTCTTCAACTTTAAGGCACGACTCAAATCTTTTTAGGACCGAGAGTGATTACTTACTCATTTTCTCAGGTGGACAATACCTAAAACGAGTAAACCTTTACAACCAACAGTTATATGAGTAGGCTATGTCTTGTTTTCCAAGGCAAGAGCGTTGAATAAATTTCACAATACGAAAATATTAGTACCTTAATTTAATGTATGCACTTAGACATGATTTTTTTTTAAAACAAAACAAAACAAAACAAAAAGACAGATAAAAGTAAAACCCATTTGACAGGAGAGCTCTAGAAGCCATAAGCTTAAATGGTGGACCTACACCCAATTTATGAATAAAAAACGAAACACAAAAATTAGTGAAATATATGTCTAAAAGCAATTAGGGGGGGAATAGGAAACGCACTGATGAACTAAAAATCATTTAAAAAAAGAAAGAAAGAAAAAAAGAAGAAGAAATTAAAAATGATCACAATTGCCTCGTGATTTTGGCGTTATTTGTCAATGTTGACCAGAAAAAGGGTTAAAAAAAAACAAAAAAAAACAAAACAAAACAAAATATATTTTTCAATAATTTCATTAAAATGTTACTACAAATGTTCTTTAAGCAGTTGTAATGATAAAAATGGAATATTGTGTTCCCTTAATTTATGACACAGAGATGTGTGAGGGTCGTCCCTCTCCTCCTGCTGCACGACCTCCGCTGCCTGTTTACGGCAGCTGCATCTGTGACTGGGAGTGGTGGAAGCTGAGGAAGTTGCCAGCATGGCGTTTACACTGTACTCTCTCATCCAGACTGCTATTCTGTGCACAAATGCCGTCGCCGTGTTGCACGAGGAGAGGTTTCTCAGCAAGAGTAAGTACTGCGTCCTATTTTATAAAGCATACGTCACACATTTCATTGAGATAACGCTGAATACGAAGCTAAAAAGCAGCTATCAACGTGCAGACTGTTAGACTAGCAGCTGTCTGCCTGCTAGTTTACACTAAAAAAAACACCAGGATTGAGATTTTTTTAGGGAGAAAATTGAGATATGTTCATTAAAGAGAAAGGTTTGGTGAGGAATAAGATGTTTTTTTCAAACCGTAAAGCGACTTAAGGGTGAATAAAAGCATTAATTATGCATACAGACATACTCTTTGTTGTCATAAATAACGCACTGCCAACTCATGTCTGCTTTCTCCTTTCTATATTTTTGTCCTCTCCTTTTCCATTTTCACCCCCTTCACCTCCCGTTTGTCTCCTCTCTCCTTCCATTTCTCCTCCTCTCTCTCTCTCTCTCTCTGTCTCTCTCTCTCTCTCTCTGTCTCTCTCTCTCTCTCTCTCTCTCTCTCTCTCTCTCTCTCTCTCTCTCTCTCTCTCTCTCTCTCTCTCTCTGTCTCTCTCTCCCTCTTTCTATGTCTCTCTCTCTGTCTTCAGTCGGCTGGGGTGTTGAACATGGAGTTGGAGGTTTTGGGGATGACCCAGGAGTCAAAGCCCAGGTCCTCAACCTCATCCGTTCGGTCCGGACTGTCATGAGAGGTTGGGAAGCTTCTAAAATATTAATGCATTCATCTAAGATCACAGAGGATGTTGAGTGAATATCATATTTAGCAGGGCTGCATATCCATTGAAGTTTTCTCACATTGGTGCCAGTAAATACATTCTCAAATACCCGAGTATTTCATTTAACACAAAGCAGTCATGCAAGAGCTCTAAAATCAGCTCACTTATTGCTTAAATCTGGAAATGTCTAATGAAAAAAAACTAAGTAAACCAGACTAATCTGACCTAATGTTTTTTTGTTCTTACAGTGCCTTTAATAATAGTGAACACAGCCTGCATCGTCCTGCTGTTGCTGTTTGGTTGACCGTCAGCCGGCAGTTCAAAAAGTACCAAAATGAAGCCAGAGGAGCAGACGCATGCAGCAAGGAACAACTACACACACATGCTGTCATTTAAAGACTTCTGTCTTTGCCCGTCGTCAGCAGGCTGGGAACTGCTTTCCTCAATGGCTGGAAGGAGAAAAGAAATTTCAAAAAATCCATTTCCGAACTGTGGATGTTCATATGCAAACAAAAAGGGAGAATTCAGTCGCCACCTGGTCCAAAAATATGGCTTCTGTTTGTCCCAAACCTCCCTCCCTGTGTTGACACCAAAAGGACTTAAGAGATAATTCTCTGGTCATCCCATAATAGTGTTTTTGTCTTTTTTTTTCTTTTTTTTTTTTAACCACATGATGTCAGACCAACTAAGGGAATCTGTTTTATTGATTTCATTATGATATGTGTCATTCATTTTATTTCACTGTTATCAAGGATCAACTTGTTACTCTTGACTGTGACAGTGTTGGGCAATATGTCTATTTATTGTCTCATTATAATGTTATCCAGGGATATAGAAGCCATTTAGGACAGAAAAACATGTCTTAAGTGTTTTTTTTAATCGGTATTTAGTATTTTAAGCTTTAGATAGTTTCACACCGTGAGCTTTTTGTAAGGCTGTGTTTTTTTTTTAAAGAATGTTTTGGTGTGAAATATGAAATGATAAAGTGTTTTTTCACCCCCCCCCCCCCAAAAAAAGTTAAAATATATTGAAAATATAATTGAACTGTTACATTAACTAACAAAATGTGAAGAAAAAAAAAGACTTTAAACATGTATTGTAAATTTAAAGTAAACACGACTCAAAAACAACATGTGCTGCAATAGCCTTGAGATGGTTTGTTGTCATGAAATAAATGCATCATGAAATTGTTTTTATCGTCTTAATCTTCTCTTTCTACAAATGTGGCAGCAGAGGAATGGGGAAAATGTGAATAAGATTTTCTGGTGTTTTGTATTCATCTTTTCCACCTCTGCTCTGTGTGAATATTGACACAGTTTCTCTCGGCTCAATGTGTATCCTTCTATCCCTGATCCACTTCATTAATAATCCCCATATGTTGTGAATTATCATTTCCTCCCCGTTTAGGCTCCATAAACATTTTTATTATTAACAGTAGTTTTGATCCGAAATATGCGGGGGGGGGGGGGGGGGGGGATCTGCTGGAATTAGAAGCATATGTTTATCAGGGAGATTTGCACAGTAAAGCCACTTTGATCTGTGATTAGTCAGAGTTTAGCTGCGTGTTCACAGTGAAACCTGTAAGTGATAACACGCGACTGTACATGAATATGTATCAGCATTTCACAGGTCAGGATGTGCTGTGTTTGGCTCTCTGGTTTGTCCACAGGTTAGCTACAAAAAAATTGGCTTCTCTATCACACTTCTTTTTGTCTGTTTAGATGTTCAGTTTTTCTTTTTTTCCAGCCACTTATAAACCCGAGTTTTGAATGATTAGTTTACCGTTTGAAAAGTTGACATCAAACGCAAACATGTGGAAGGGAGACAAAGATAATGATTATAACCTGGTGAGCTTTAACTCCAAATTAACTAACTCAAGTGGGTAAATAAAAACACAATAGAGAAATCTGAATTGAAACTTTTGAGATTATTTGCTTCCCCCATCTGTACCCCAAAAATCACGTATTTGTTCCCCAAAATAGCAAGGGCTGATGAAAGCACCAAAAAGAGGAACAAATATTAGTAAAAGGAAAAAAAAAAAAAAAAAACAGAAGTAAAATCAGGACCCAAACATGACATTAAAATGAATGTTGCAAGAAGGGATTTTAAAGATGAAACTGATTTCCTTCAGATAAAAACTGATTAAAAAAAAGATTAATTCTCCAACATCATGTTTTCCACAGTTATCATCTGAACTACTGTACATAATATTTATGCAAGCACAAAAACTGAAAATTAAACAAACAAACAACAAAATAAACACTACAAAGAGGTAACATGAAAAGAGGATTTGATCCATGCTGTCTGGCACCGTGTAGAGAGAAGGTTTTTATCATTATGATAATACCACCCACCATATTAAATCTATTTGAATGCCCTAAAAGACCCACTAATACGATATATCTGTTGGTTGTTAGTGGGATGGGACACATATGTTTTTTTATTATTGTAATGAGTGATTAAGTGGTTAAAGATAACCCTCTTAACTGATTATGGAGGAGAAAATAATAATAGAGAGATGAAGAGAGTAGAAATCAAAAAGGTAGAGTGATATTTTCCCCCCTCCAACATACAGAATACAAAATGCTTTAAAAGACATAAAATAAACATATTTGAGGAATAATCCAGGAATTGAAAGAGAGTGGAAACAGTTGGTGTTGTTTGAGCTGCAGGGGGCAGCAATGACCATCTACAGAACAAAACAAACCCACTTTAAATCGACGAAGAATAAAACATCAACAGGAAGTAGGAGGGAGGACATCATGGATTAACTATCGCGAGGCTAGGGTTAGGGTAAATTAACGTAAAGATTGAATCTCGCGATAATTTTGCAAAACGTCCCACCGGTGGATCTAATCTAGCACCAGTCCTGCTAAAGGTTAGCTGTGCAGTTTGTCCACTTTCTAAACATACATACTTTACTTAGTTATTTCGCCGTTTTTACAATTAAAACTGTAGCATGTTGTTACCAGCAAGGGAGTCGCTTTATGTGCTGGAGTTAAAATCACCAGCTAATTTAAATGAATGACAGTTTAGCTTTTACAGAGCTGTGGTTGCTCAGTAATATCAGTTTGACAGGTGTAAGTTAGCCTGCCAAGGAAACACAAAGAGGAAATTTGAAGAAAAGACTGTCAATGTGGCAGATATTCACTTAATAAGACTAACTTAGACTGCTGAAGCTGCATATAAGCTTCACATAAACTTTTAAATGCACTTTTGCATAAAATGATTGTGTGGACACACTGTGGATTTTGGCCTCCATCACTTACACTGAAAGCACATTTTGAAGGATATCTTTTAATAGCCAGTATGAACAGGAGGAATGATTACAGCGAGGAAAACTTATTTCACTGTTCATATGGACACCTCATATGTAGTTTTAAGACTGACTTGAAAAAATGTGAACCTGTCCTTTAAGGTTATTGGTTACATTTGTATATGCTGCTGTGACAAGTCAAAATGTCTGCTGTGCAAAAGGCTTATAACCTAACATGCCATGTTTATATATCTGATATCTTAGGAAACTTTGTGGTCAATACCTGAATACATACTTAACAGTGATTAATAATAAATAGAAAAAGCATCATAAAGTACAATTAAATCACTTAAAATTCATTTGTGCAGGCCACACACACTCAAACATGGATGTAGAGCTTATTCTCAGTTTGGCACTTCTCTGAAAGCACAGTTTGCTGTTATTAGTTGAGCTAAATACAAATAATAGATACATAACCTACAAGCTCTCTCTCTGTGTGTGTGTGTGTGTGTGTGTGTGTGTGTACCCTCACATTGATAACTACATGACAGAAATCCAAGCATGTCTAAATAATAGGGGATCACAAAGTCAAATAGCAATAAAAAACAATCCCAAAATCTGAATTCTAGGCAGAAAACCATAAATGTCGGGGACAAACCGGTCATTAATCCTCTCAGTTTGTCCTGATGTAGGTTTGAACAACGCAGTAATCTTCTAAATTCTGCCACTACCGATGTGAATTATGATTATGAGGGTATAATCTCTAAGAAAGAATGAATTATTATGAAAGAATAAGCTTTTTTAAACCCAGCAAAGCTCCATTTACCGTGGACCTTGGTCATATTTAGCTGTTTAAAAATCATAATCAGAGACTGTAGGCCAAGCAGCTTTTATCTAACAGCACTGCTACACAGTGGCTGCATGTTTTCTCAGGACTGAAACCTGTTGAAAAGAACCTCTGTATATTATTTGACTATTCTGTGTCCATTCAAAGTGAAGAAGGATCATTATTTTGTACATTTTTATATTAGAGAATTTTTCTCTGTGAAAACAAAACACACACAAACTAAAACAGGGATCTTGTTCACCATGTCCTCCCCTGCAGGCCTCCAGGATGGCGGGCAGACGGGCTCTGAAGGCCGTGCTCATCGACCTGAGTGGAACTCTACATATAGAAGATACAGCAGTGCCAGGGGCGCAGGACGCCCTAAACAGGTAGGAAACATACTCCGAACCAGGGAGAGGCACAAAATGTCAAGTCAAGAAGAGTCTGAAGGTTACTGAATGGATGAAAACCAACAACAACACTGCTTCTCATTGTTATGTAGTAAAGAGAGAACTATGAGAGTTGCAAAAGCCTCACATGCTGAAGAAAAACTATCACTGTCAGTCTGTTGAAAGTCACATATCTTCCAGAATTGTTGTGTCGTTTATTTTGTTATTATACATAAATATTAATTCTAAGTTTTGTTTGGATGCCGTCAGGTTACGGCAGTCGTCTGTAGCTGTGAAGTTTGTGACCAACACAACAAAGGAGAGTAAGAGGAACTTACTTGAACGACTGCAACGTCTCAACTTTGACCTCCAGGTGAAACACACCTCCTCTGTCTGTAAGTGTGTGTTTGTATGTGTGGCTGGACAATATATTTTCACTGCTTCATTATAACAGGTAATGACAAAAAAAAAGGTACATTTGTTGCCTTATTCTTTTCTGTTTCATTTAAACAGAAAGGTAAAGTTGTGTCTTGTTCAAAGCCGTATTTGCTGGTGCTCAAAGTGTAACCTTTAAGAAATTGAAAATTAATTTCACTCTGCAGGAAAAAGAGATCTTTACGTCTCTGAGTGCAGCGAGGAGTCTGATAGAGCAGAAGAAACACAGACCGCTGCTGCTGGTGGAGGACAGCGCACTGGAGGACTTCACTGGTACAGAGAAGTGTGTGTGTGTGTGTGTGTGTGAGAGAGAGAGTTTTAGACCATACCTCACTTGGAGGATGACCTGTTTTGATCTTTCCTCCGCAGTATTTCTTTCGAAACTCATTTGTTTCAACAATCAAATCAATCAACCTAAAAATGAAAAAATCCGAAGTTCATCACTGTGTATCACTGTTTTCAGCTGAAAACCCCGTATCTCCATTCCAGTCAGTCTATTTTTCTACAGACTCCATTTTTAAGAGGGTTGTCAATTGAAATTAGAAAGTGAACAATGACAATGTGCAAGGCATCGGTTTGTTTTAAGAGGTCACAAGCCAATTTCTCTATTTATTAATTAGCCATTTATCATTTAGTTTTAAATTGCAGGAGCGAATGCTGAAATTACCAGAGCACAAATTGTTCATGTATTCAGACCAACAGTGGAAATAAACAAAGTATTAAATTCAAAATTATATGAAAGAAAGAAACACAGCAGCTCTTTACATTTGTGAAGCTGTAGCAGTTTGTCCAAGGTAAATGACTCAATAATGAATAATCATGACAAAATTAAAATGTATTAATTGACTTATCATTGCAGGACTAATACTACTGTATGTATGTCCTTCCAATTTGCAGGAATTGACACGTCTGAACCGAACGCTGTCGTCATCGGACTTGCTCCTGATCACTTCAACTACCAAACTCTCAACAAGGCTTTCAGGTGATAAAAGAAGAGACACTGAGGATTTTTATGTAATAAAAAATGGCTTTGAGTCAAAACGTTGAAGTTTTCCAACATTACAAGTTAGATGCTGTAACACCCTGTAGTTTTTCTAGCTGTTAAGAAAAACCAAAATGAACTAACTTCTTAATTTACCTTGTTTAAATTTTGTTTTAGTGCCTTAAAAAATGGGTCTAAATCATCTGTGACTTTAATAATATTGCATTTTGACCAGTACAAATTGCATAATTGTTGATAGAACTGACCTCTTCCTACCAAACTCAGACTCTTGTCATATAAACTTTGCAAGTTTTTTTTCTTCCTTTTTCTGATTGTTATTTTTTATATATACAGTGCAGTTAATCATGTATATTTCTCCCCAGAATGATTCTGGACGGTGCTCCTCTCATTGCCATCCATAAGGCTCGGTACTATAAACGGAAGGACGGTTTGGCCCTCGGCCCCGGGCCCTTTGTAACAGGACTGGAGTACGCTGCAGACTGTAAAGCTACTGTGGTGGGAAAGCCTGAAAAGACGTTTTTCACACAGGTTAGAAATATATGTGTTTACATTTTTACACTTTAATTTTCACTCAAGTAAGAAAAGAGGCCTTTGTATTTATCACAAAATATTTAAAACATTACAGAATATGTACTTTGGTTGGTATTGTTTATTAAAATCTGTAAAAAGCTGATGGTTGACTTAATTAACTTCTTAATGAAGCCTCTTATCTCTTTTTCCCCCTGGTTGTTTCCTTCAAATAGGCTCTTGCTGATTTAGGATGTAGCCCCAATGAAGCTGTAATGATAGGAGATGTAAGTATATTGTCACTTGTGATACATTAACAGCAACATAATTAAGTTATTTTTCAGCATTTAGTGTGTGAGAGAGTGTGTGTGCTGTTGTTGGGACTCAAACCTAAGACTCTCGTGTCACTTGCACCCCAAATAAAATAAAAGTTGATAATGTAGAAATCTGTTAAATCTCTTATTAAAAGTTTGTCTGTGGTGGTTTGTGTCTGCTTGCTGTTTTCCTACAGGACACCAGAGACGATGTGGGAGGAGCTCAGAACACAGGAATGTTGGGTATTCTGGTCAGAACTGGTAAGATACAATCAAACCTCCACCAGTTTCACTACTCTATCCCCTTTTCCTTTTTCCTCCATCTTCCTCTTCCACTGTTATGTCATCATTTAACCTACATTTCATGGTACTGGTATTGGATCTGATGTCATTAGCTAGTTACTTAATTAATTATTATGATAAATAATTTTTGTGCTTGATGGCATTCTGCTTTCTCTCTTGTCATCTTTCAGGTAAATACAGAGAAGGAGATGAGAATAAAATCAACCCTCCTCCCCACATGACATGTGACAGCTTCCCAGATGCTGTCGAACACATCCTGAAGAACCTGCTATAAGAAAGAAGGAACAACAGAATTCTTCACATTCACTCCCTCTTCATCTTGCACTAGAATAAACTCTGGAATCATCAACGCTCACCGTTAACCGTCCCAAAACAGAAGATAAACAAAAATGTCCATTTGATTGTGGGACTGCTTTCTCTCTTCAGGTCCAGAATGTTGAAAAGCGAAGCTTTCATTTCAGAAATACCGACCATCTGTTGCCACAGTAACAAATGTTTTGTCAAGATATTGTCATGTATAAATTTAAGTTTGAATAAAAAAATATTCAGCTGGTATTTATGGTGCTCATTATCATTTCACAGATGAACAAAATTATGAAAGACAGCATAACAAATTGTAGTAGTAGCTCAGAATACTAGTTTTCAGGCCCTTGTTCAAGAGGTTTGTATTCACACATTTCAGTATTTCAGTGCTTTGTCTTTTATTCCTTTTCCCCTCAGCTATGTCCCTCATTAAAACAAGGGCGAAGAAATTCACTGAAGAGGCAAAAATGATGCCTGAGAAATGGGAAGTGTTGGATGATTTATTGATGTGAGAATTAGTTAAAGTATCAAATATGCCCCCAGAAGTCATATAATGGGTACACACACTCTACACTCTGCAAGTAATGAATACCCAAAGCATAAAAATAGCTCATGCTAACAGAATATGCTGATAAATATTCTTGCAACTCTTATTCGCTCCTGCTAAGTGTAACTGCAGCAGGCTCATTTGTATACAGTAATATAATTCTTATCCAGATATGTTGTAGTGTCGGCATTTTTTTCTCATGTGGAAACATCCCTGTGTGTATGAGTGTCAGACAGACTCATACTCTCTCTCCCAGGCTGTGTATCTCTCCATCAGGTTTCGGGCCGAAGGTTTGGTGTGCGCGATGACTTCCAGGAAGTCCGCTGTTGTCACGGTTTCCAGCTGGATGGCGGGCATGTCAATATCTCCTGTGGAGGAGAGTCACAGTGAGGCTGCAGTGTCTTATTTAGGGAGACAGAAAACATGGACGTTGTGGGGGTCAATCTTGCTGTGTGGTTAGATATCAAACCAGCAGTGAGTCCTACCATCCTGATGTGCCTCCAGAGCATCAAAGATCTTGCGGACTGGTCTCATGGCGGCCTCCTTACACACCAGTCTGATGTCAGAGCCAGAGTAACCCTCCATCTCCTAAAACAAGAGAATACATGACTGGCAGTACATGTTTTTACATTTACAGTACTTTTTTTTTCTGGGCACCAAAACTGAGAAATGAATAAAATAGAAAAATACTTGAAAACCAAAACAGAATAACTATAACTGAGTCTCAACAAACACTGTTTAGTGAAAGGCTTCCATTAATAAGTTAAGCTGCTCACATTAAGCAATGGAGCAAAGATGGACAGTTACAGTAACAGTAACTTTAGTTAACTTTACCATAACTTTAGATACTGTTACTATAAAATAACAGTACAGTACTAAAAAGACTAACTGTGGAAGATTTATTTGACTAACTTAGATGGCTGAAGCCTCAAAAAAAGGACTGGATTTTGTCATTGGAAGTGAGTTTGGAGGGGATCTTCTCCGGTATGAATGGGAGGAATGATTACAGCAAGCAAAACCTGTTTCATTGTTTATATGGCCTATTGTTTTAAGACTTGAAAAACTGTGAACCTGTCCTTTAAATTGTCCTAACAAGTCCTAGTGTAACACACCTTCGCCAGAGTTTCATATTCCAGCTCAGTTCGTAGCTCCACTCCTCCTGTGGAGTTAAGAGGAGGCAGCCAATGAGACATCATGGCTTGGCGAGCTGGTGAAGAAGGAAGACCAACCAGAATCCTCTTCTCTAACCTCCTCAGCATGGCGTGGTCCAGTTCCCTGAGAGAGGAGCAGGAACACTCACAAATGTGTTACAAATTTGTTTAGGACTGAAAAAAAACCAAACAGTTATTTAATTAATTTGTGTCTTAAAATCGTTTCACCGTTTCTGAAATTTGATTAATGTCCATTAATAAATATAATAGTAATACCAACATTATGAAATTTAAAATAGTTGAGGTTAATAATTGAGTTTGTTTGTATGTGATGTGTGCGTTACCAAGGCAGATTGGAGGCCGCCAGTACAAACACCAGGTCCTCTGATCTCGCCAGTCCGTCCATCTGAACCAGCAGCTCTGTCTTCATTCTGCGACCTCCCTCGTGCTCTCCTCTGAGGACAGACATCACTCTGCAGTTCATCAACTTTTCATTCACCTTTGCATCCACATAAGTCATTCAAAGCTGCTTACAGTAATATGAATACATTGTAGTTTCAGTATAAGGTAAATCCTGTGGGCGTCACACTTCAAACCATGTCAAGTCTTTTAACAGGGTTTCAATATTTGTGTTTTCCTTCATTTTATTAAGGCTTAAACAATCATTTCAATGCCACGCTTTGTGGTTCAGCTCACCCCATGCTGGTTCCTCTCTGGCCCATCACTGACTCCAGCTCATCCAGGAAGATGGTGGACGGGGCGTGGTACCTGGCCAGCTCAAACAGGACCTGCAGACATATCATTCAAGGACACAAACTACATCTGACAGTGCAACATACTGTACAGGTGTGTCATCTTTTAAGTGCCTGTACATTTATCTTGTGGTTTTGCATTCGCAGATTATCAAAACTGTTTGTTTTGGTCTTTGTTCCCCTTGATATGAATATAGGGCAAAAGGGGTCGAAACCAATGATATGAAATAGTACTCTATGATTGATGTTGAGGAATAACCTACCCTGACCAGTTTCTCAGAGTCTCCTCTCCACTTGCTGACTATGCTTGAGGCTGAGATGTTGAAGAAGGTTGTTTTACACTCTGTAGCCACAGCCTTTGCCAGCAGGGTCTTACCTGTACCTGTGTGTGGGGGTGAAACAGGTCATGAGATAGAAGTGCAAAATATAGGACTTGTAAACCTGACAAGGGTTTACAGCACTGGAGATCTTACCTGGGGGGCCATAGAGCAGTAAGCCCTTCCATGGAGACAGGATGCCTGTAAACAGTTGCGGGTACTGTAGAGAGAGAGAATAAGAGGAATAAAATAGTGAGGAGGAGGACAAAATTGGAAAAGAAAGGGGGGTAGAAACATAAAAAAGCGAGATGAATTAAATGAGAGCAATCAAGGCAGGCAGTGAGTGAAACATGAAAACTACAACGGTGTAGAAAAACCTCACATCATAGTTCAATAAGGGAATACTTAATACGTCCAAACATTATAAACTTCCAGCAACATCCCCATTTTCTGCAAGCCAATTAGAAGCTGAGCTGTGCACAAAGGAAACTCATAAGCCTGATGTATAGCTGAGTCAGTGCTGGAAATA
This sequence comes from Thunnus maccoyii, assembly GCF_910596095.1. NCBI lineage: Eukaryota > Metazoa > Chordata > Actinopteri > Scombriformes > Scombridae > Thunnus > Thunnus maccoyii. The sequence goes on from NC_056551.1 coordinate 8,787,376, forward strand.
CCACGCACCATTTATTAGTCTGAATTTTAGGTGGTAAACAGACGCAAATCACCAAACTGACCTTATACCCCAGAGAATGAATAATAATAGAGATGGAAGTTAGGGACTGTGGGAATGTGGAGGAAAGGTGTTATTCAATAAAACAGGCCGGCAGAATAGAGGATAGACACATCAGTCCTCATCTCCGTCTGTAAATGTCAAGAGGATGCAGACAACCTGATTTGTTGTCGTCATATCCATGAGAAAGGTCTGGGTGATGATGATAGAAGTGTGTGAATGTGTCTTCTGTGTGTGTGTGTGCTCTTTGCTCATGTGTTTATGTGTGCCAGCTTTTATTTGTATGTTCATTTCTGTATGCATCAGCAAAATTCGGTGAATCTGGCTGTGTATATAAATTCTACAGGGGATAACACCTGTGTATTTGTGCACCCAGTGTGTGTGTGTGTGTTCCCTTCCTCCCTGCCTATCTATCCATCTGTGTATGTGTGTTACCATATTATCCCAGATATAGATTTAATGTCAGTCTAACAGACTGGCCTGACCCCACTGCCCTCCTTCTCTTTAAGCCCTTTAAAGGAGATGTATTCAGAATCGAAGACGGGCGACCGGTGCTGAAATACCAGCGTGCTCAGGCAGCGGGCGCACCTTAATGGGATAGACGACGGCCTCTTTGACTAATCGCTTTGCATCCTCCAGGCCGATGATGTCCTCCCACCGCACGTTGGGGCTGTGCAAATAGATGTCCTTTAGGGGTGAACACACACACACACACACACACACACACACAAAAACACACAGAGTGAGGGATGCATGTGGAAGATATCAGCGAGAAATGGACACACGTTCTGGTGCGATTAGGCTTGCGTAAATAGGTGTCCTTTAGAGTGAAACATCAGATAAGGGAAATAGATAGAACCTGCGCCTTCATTAATACAACAGATCAATTCATTCACAACAAAGCCCTTCACCGCTCTCTAGTGGACATATTTGTTATAACAGACATCATTTAAAAGGATATTTGCCCTAGTTTCTACATCATATTTTGTGCCACGAGTTCAGATAAAACCAGCTTCTCTACATGTTTGTTTTTGAGCATGTTTGTATTTGTGTGTGTGTGTGAGTGTAGTACCCTGCTGATGATTGTAGCCAGTTCTTTCATCTCACCACTCATTCCAGAAAAGCCACTGAGGGGCTTCAGCAGCCGTTCCTGCCACACAGCACGGAGCTGTTATTGTAGGTAGTGGTACTAAAAGCAGTTGTGTTATTGTTTGGTTTGTTTGTTCTCAATTAAATCAAGAAAATATAATGTTTTTAATAACATTTTGCATGTCTTACACACTTTGGTTAAGTGATCATCATGAAGAATTTCATAATTTATATTTCCTCAGTGTTACTCGGAGGCTTCACTGTCATTACCATATGCTCTGAGTCACTGCTGGCTCCCCTGCTGTCAGTCATGTGGCCCTGGAACAGTTAATAAAACATTTCTTACACACCCAGGGAAACAGAGGAATAATAAGACAGCTGTAATTAAAAAAAAAAGACAGCTGTGATAAGTTATAACAGGTATGTGCATGTCCAGAGTTCATGTCTACATACAAAACATACAGGTGCTGATTTTGGTTTGGATGAAAGGGATTGCCTTCTCATTCCTAATTTCTATGCATGAAGATTAATGATGTTTGAAATACAAATGAATAAAATGTCTTCTTAAATAAAAAAAACCTTTCCCAGTACCTTCTTGTTCATGGCTGCCTCTCCAGCTGGTCCATTCCTGATGGAGGAAACGTTGAGACCAAACTCTGACGACTCTGGGGGAACAGAGGAGCCGTCCTCCTGGGAAATGAAACACAGTCATCAGGATGTAAGAATAATTGCTTTTTAGTTTCATGTACTGATTTAGGTTGCTCTGTGTTTAATGCGGTACATTTGAATGTGCACTGGCTGCGGTCTTCTTGGCTCCGCCTCCAGAGTGTGGCCTCTGGGACGGGTTGATTTTGGGAAGAGGCTTCACAGCTGAACAGGGACTTCTGGGTGACAAAAAGAAGCAGAGCAGGGAACAGCAGGAGACATTTAAACTTACTCCCAAGCACATCGGACATTATTCAACAGCCTGTCGAGTCAATCTAATGCTTCTTTACCTGTTACCATGTTGTTTTTGTCACGTTTTTACTCTTTTTGTTCATAGTGTGAGCATGCATGTAGAGTATTGTCACATGAACATGAAATAAGACACAGAAACACACTCACCTCTTTATTCCACTGCTTCTTGCATATCTGCTTTCACCTTGACACAGAAGAAAACAACAAATGCAACAGAAAATATTGACTATAATTAAGATTTTATAAATACATCCCAGTTAATCAGAACTTAACAACAAATACAGTATATCCAAATCAGCGTGGTGTTCCTTCTCTCACTGTAGTTTGGATATTTTTGGTATTTATTTGGCTCATTAGAGTGGCCGTGGTCACACACCTGGTTCTGCTGTTTTTCTGATAAGTTTGGGATACTTCTGGAACTTGACGTAGTGATAGCTCTCGTACTCCATGAGCACCATCTCAAGATCGATGTTATCACACACCTCGAACTTCCTCACACCCCCGTTAGTCTCCTGGTCCAAGGCCACTGCTGCAGCCACGTAGCTGTCGGATGGACACACACATGAGCTCACACACATGCACAAACAGTGTAAAGATCAAAAAAAAGTTACACAACCAAGGTCAACTATGTCTGATGTCTTGTGTTGTGAGTCTGGACAGTTCAATACGATTTTACCTTGAATGTGTTCTGGAGAAATTGTATGTAGCCGATAAAGTAATGACACAGACATTATTTGAATACTAAAGTTGTACAAACACATATACTTCATACTGACCCTTGCCCCAGCAGGTGGTGATAGATGAGGATGAGAAGGCTCTTCTTCCTCATCTCAGTCCTCAGCTCATCCTGTTGGACAGAACAAACTCAGCACTGAGACTCAGTCAGTAGCAGCTCAAACACAACTGCTGCACTGATGTTGACAGCCATTATTCAAAGTTTGTTATATCATATATTGTGTAAAATCTTCATCTAAGAAGTAAGTAAAGCTGCCAAATAAATGTAGTGGAGTAGAAAGTACAATATTTCCCTCTGAAATGTAGTGGAGTGGAAGTATAAAGTAAATGGAAATACTTAAGTACAGTACAAGAAGCTCAAAATTGTATTTAAGTACAGAACTTGATTAAATGTGCTTATTTTTCACCACCTGTTTGGTTAAATCGATGCATGTACTATCTGTCTTTTGATTAGCCTATATGTGGAAAATGTCCCATTAAGCCATCACAGTGTGACAGTGATTTACATTTACATGTCAAAATGTTCCAGTTAAAAAGGCCTATTAAATTGCCTTTTTGTGTACTTTTCCCCTTCTTTTTGTGCACATTCATGCAACCAGACTCACTTAAATGAGTTTCTGATCTGCTGCTACATTATGAACCGTCCAGACCTCTCAGGTTGTCTTGAACAGCACTGCTTTCTGTCTCCAGAATAAAAACTAAAAATGGAGAAACAGCGTTCAGTTTTTATGTACCACATATCTGGAACAAAATCCCAGAAAACTGTAGGTCTGCTCCAACTCTTTTAAATCAAGGCTGAAGACTTTTTCGTTTGCTGCTGCCTTTTAATAAATCAAATCTTGCACTACACTGTCACTTTTATTCTCTGGTTTTATTTAATTTACCGGTCTTATTCTACTTTGGCTTATTTTTTTATTTTCTATTCTCTTAACTTTTAAATAACTATTTTTAATTGCATGTAAATGTCTTTTTATAATGTGTTTCTTTTACATTTTGTCTCGATGCCTTTTTTTGTGCTATACAAATAAACTTGCCTTGCCTTAAATGGACTGGAGGGATCAAGTATCACATCTTTATGTAAAGGTCTAAAATCTCATTTAAACGTATTGAGAACATAATTATAGGTTGGAATATGGAGACAGACATATTGCCAGTAGAGGGCGACAAATTGCCACAATTGCAACCACCTGATTTGGTGTCTAGGCAACCAGTGGACGCCGATTGATTGTAGCTCTGGACGTTTGCAAAACTAGCCTGGTTAGCTCGGGTAGCTCAACTGCTAGCGTTAAAGCACTTCTATTTGTGACAATTCAGTTGACATTTGTGTGACATTGACGCGTCTTACCTGACCCGGGATACATGTAGGACATATACGAGATTAGTAAAGTTGCCCTTTGGGGCATTCAGGATGAGTACAGGCAGAAGTTCATGTTCCTCTCAAGCATCAGTGCCAACAGTTGTTCATTAAATCTGATAAAACTCACCAGAAACAAAATAACATATTCACTCACCGCCTCCCGGGCCTGATGAGCGACTTTCATAGATTGATATGAAAGCTCCATCATGTTTTACAGAGATTTGTGAGACAGTTTTCTGCTATTCGTCAGTTGTTCTTGAAATCAGCAGTTCCAGGTGTGCGGTCTTCTTGCAGGTTTTTTCCCTCGGGGCTTGCCGTACATATGGGTGAACGCGTGTGCTGCAAAAGAAAACACTGCCAAATATCGACGGGACCGCAGAAGAAAACTAACAAAAATATAATTTAAAAAAGGTATCTTTAAAAATACTTTCAAATTGTACATGTTCTTCTAAAATAATAAGATGAATTGAATAAAATAGCATCCCAAATCCCTAGTTACAAAGCACTTTTATGAAAACATGAGCATGAGATGAGATTTGGTTGAAATCTCTGAAAAAAGCCAGTTACCGGTCCTCTATTTAAGTTTTTTTTTTCCAAAGAAAATAAATTATATGAGACCAATAATTAAAACTGAAAATTCTTAATTAACTGCAATTAAATAACTATAACCTCTCTAGCAGTATTGCACTCGGTACGACATTACATACAGAATTGCAACAGTTATGATAGTATATATTTCACTGTTTAAGTGATCACATTTCACAGTTTAGTCCCTTTTGCTCGCAAATATTGCTGCGATTTGACCTCAGCCTCATTTAGGGCTCATATGTTCTTCCTATTGAGATGTAAATCGTATTTTATCCCACATTATCAAGTGATGCATGTGATACTGATTATGTCCACTAGAGGACAGTAAAGAGCTTTGATGTGAGTGAACTGATGCTGTGTATTAATGAAGGCCCAGGGGTTCTATCCATTTCCCTTATCTGATGTTTTATTCTAAAGGATACCTTTTTATGCCAGCCTAATTGCATGAGGATGTGTCTGAGTCAGTGTGTGTACATGCACTGACTGTGTATGTATCCATCCTATATAATATTTTCTACTTTGATCCCTAACTCTGTGTTTGTGTGTGTGTGTTCACTTCTAAAGGACATCTATTTGCACAGCCTCAATGTGCAGTAGAAGGACATCTTTGGCCTGGAGGATGCAAAGCTATTAGTCAAAGAGGCTGCCGTCTATTCCATTAGGGTGCGCCCGCTACTCGAGCACGCTGGTATTTCAGCACCGGTCGCCCGTCTTCGATTCTGAATACATCTCCTTTAAAGGGCTTAAAGAGAAGGAGGGCAGTGGGGTCAGGCCAGTCTGTTAGACTGACATTAAATCTATATCTGGGATAATATGGTAACACACATACACAGATGGATAGATAGGCAGGGAGGACGGAACAACACAGACTAGCCATATATATATATATATATATATATATATATATAAAGACAAACACACAACAACCTGCACTATGTGTGCAATGGCATGTAAAACATGTACACATGTGCACACTCACCTCTATGCACAGACACATAAAAGCAGGCACAAGCAAACACACAACCACATGAAATACATGCGCCTCTATCATCATCACCCAGACCTTCCTCATGGATATGATGACAACAAATCAGGTTTGTCTGCATCCTCTTGACATTTACAGACGGAGATGAGGACTGATGTGTCTATCCTCTATTCTGCCGGCCTGTTTTATTGAATAATACCGTCTGTTCACACAGCATCCCTCCACACATCCACAATCTCTGAGCTCATCTTTATATTTATTAACTCCCCTGAGTATGTAAGGTCAGTTTTGTGATTTCACTCATCTTCCACTTAACCAGCTAAAATCGCCCGATGTTTGTTTTGCAGGACAAACGCATCTGTGATGGATTACATACTGCGATAATAGCTCACTGAAATGCAATATATACTGCGATTATAGGCTTCTGTGAAGAATAAGGTAGTCCTCAATCAAGCATAATTTACATAACTATGGAGAACTATTAAAAATTCACGGATATACTTGGCCCCATGGAAGAAGTTGACCTCTAACGTGAGCAGGGCTTTGATTTCAGTTAAGGTTCAGTACAGGTGTGTTACTTGAGATTGTCTTGGATTCAGTGTGTATGTAATAAAATAGGCTTGTATCATTTTCCTTCAAAAACATTTATTTCTTCTGGCACTGTCAGTTTTCTTCATTACCTTACAGTAAATTGCACATCCACTCATCAACGTTCAAGTTACAGTAATTTCTTTTTCTATCCACCTGAGACCACACTGCTGCTGATGCTGCTTTATGTGAACAAATTGACTCCAGTTTTGGGTAGTTACAGTATGTTTTCACCCCCACAGAAGCACTAATATGATGCTTGATGGGTTCAAGCATCAATCTGGAAGTAAGGCTCTTATCTGAAAAGGTAGAAACTGGGAGATAGTGGATTCAGCAACAGTGATTTGCTTTTTTAGTAATTCCAAGTATCTTTTTTCAAAAGGCTTTGACTTGCTACTGTTTCTGCTCAGTAGTTTATTACAATGTGGAAATGTGAAGGACGAGACCTGCAGATAGTGTTTTGTTTTTGCCCTGTTGGGCTAGTGCAAAGTTCCAGAGCCAAGGCGTCTCAAATGGTCAGAGAGCAAAATCATTCAAGTTGATATCTGTAGTAACATTTTCAAAAATATTGTAAGTCTATTTAAGCTCATAAAACCTTAAATATTTCAGATGTATTTGGATTAAATCCTTATACATTAAGCCTAAAAAAATGTTGGGTTGTGATGAGAGAAAAAAAAGGAGAAATCTGAAAATTGGTCCAATAATATTGTTTGAAATGTGCTGTTGCACAGTAGCTCTGGAGTCAACACACACCAAGACAGACAAAACTATAACCGTTAAAACACTGCTGTCTCTGAGCTGGCAAGAGTCTGAATACAACTCACACTGGGGCAAGACGGGACCTTCCTCACCATCCTGGCAGTTTTCTTCAAAACAATCCTCTCGGGTTGACAGATTGACTCTGAATGTGTGCCAAAACTCAACAGAGGCTTAATCTTTGGAGATAACACACTCCTTGGCTTTTTGGTTTTCTGTGACACTTTTTCAAGGAGTCAGATCTTAAGAAAACTGGATTGACACAAGACCCTCATTTACTCAGAATCCACATGCATATAAACATGAAATGGGTATCTAGTGAGAAAAATAGTGCTTGTTTCACAAGCCAAATTAAGCATTTGATTTAAAAGGAATACCTTGGTCCACAGATTTGTAATAATCAACAACCAGTTTGAACTTCAGCATTTTATGATATTAACTTATTTTTCAATTTCATTGGTTGCTGAAAAAGTTTATACTCTATAACCAGGTTACAAATGGTTCTGTATTATTCACGGAGGAATCTCAGATTTCGCAAGAGTAGTTTAAGGTCTTTGGGAATAATTCTTTAAGCCAGATCCTAAAAATATGCATGTTTGTTGTTTTTTTTGTTTTTTTTATTAATGAAGATCTCACTAACTATGAAGGCAGTTTGAGAGCTCTCAGAGGAATGATTAATGTGTAGAATACGATACTGAGGAGGGACTTTGGGTGACTGACTAGTGACTGACTAGTGCTTCATTCAGAATGATGTTCTTGTAACAGTACAGACTTGATGTCTTAAAAGTCAGTGGTAAAAAAAAGTTGTTCACTGTAGCACTGTTGTTGATGCAGTTTGATGTCACAGGGTGAATGTTACAAGTTGGGACGAAGACAAACATTTCTTTTGTATAGCCTTTATGGAGGGTCACGAACTTGAATGTAGATGGGATTAACTCCACTGATGCAAATTTGGATTGTCTACAATTTCAGGTAAAATAATTGAACTTGGAATTATCTGGCACAGATTTCCCCCCCTCCATGCTGGATGTTAGTGGTCAGGGGACAAAAGTGCATGTGACGACATGGTAAACATTTGATGTTACTGTCCCTGTGCAGGCCACGTCTCAGAAAACTCCGGCGTCTGTGAGTAGTGTACCAGCCTCGAGCAGCAGACCCTTGACGTAGACTTGTACAGTGTAGAACATTGTGAGGAAATCCTGGGTGCTGAACAGGGTGTCTGCCAGAGCGAAGCCCAACGTGGAGGGGATGAAACCTCTGCCGTACTCCACCATCCATGTCCCGGCGGTCCACTGGACTGATGTGGCCTCACCTACACTGTGTATGATAGTGTCACCTGCAGGATAAAGGCAGTCAGACATGGAAACTACTAAACTGGATTTGTACACATGAAGGAAAATGCTCTTACACTACTAGTTTCTGTCATTCAAATGTGTTTACCCCATTTATTTAGGGCAGAGAGAAGACTTCATATAAATACATTGCAGATTAAAATGTGTTAAGGTGTTACCAGGATAGTAAAGTTCACTCTTAGTCGTTCCCTCCTTCCACTGTCTGAAAGTGCCGGAGATGATAGTATCAGAAATCTCAGCCCAGTAACGACCTGACAGAAGCAGAGAGCAGACATGGTGTCAGATTTAGATGGTTATCTGCATAGTTTGGTCTCAAAAAGAAAATACATCACAACCTCCAAGTAAAAGGCTCCCAAATTTGCGAAAACATGTACTAACAGATCACTTCTGTTTGCCTGTTACAGAGGCAAGTGTGCATTTTCCATATTGTATCCCATGACAGACAAACAAAGTTGAATTTTAACCCCCCGCCTCCTCACCTGAGTGTCCTCCTGTGTCCACTGCAGTACCAAACAGAAGCAGGTACTCTGTGAGCGAGGCGTGGAGGAGACACATAGAGCCCATCCAGCCTCCGGCGTTCACAAACACCCACTGCAGGTCCTCGTCTGGCAGGATGTGGCCAGGATACCTAGTTCAGTTACACTTTATTAGTTGGCTTTTAAACACACGGTACAACTCCTCATCTAATAATGATAATATTTTTCTACAAGTACCACAGAAACCATTTGTTGTTCCTGGTTCCAGCCTCTCACATTAATTGAGAGGCTGGAAGTTGAACATTAAGTTAGTGATGAAGTAAGTTTGACAGAATGTGTTAATGTCAAATCTAATAATTGACCAATCAAGTAAAAAAATAACACAAATTCTCTGGTGGCAGCTGCTCAAACCAGTCAGTGAAAGCCAAGAAAACTGTATTGGTTGGAGTCCTAAATCCTTACATGTCAGTCAAGTGTCTGTTTTAAATATCCGATGCAAAACAGTGACATTGTTACCTTTTCCTGAGCTCCACCACCACTTTGGAGAAGGCCTGCTCATGGTCCTGTCCTGAGAATACAGACATTACAGTATGTTGAGTACACACGAAAGGCAACGAGGAATAACTGTTTAGGCTAATTGTATTCGTATATTTGTTACTTTAAACAGCATTTGAGTGAAATTCAGGTTGGTCTTGACTTGCTTTAGGCTTAAAAGTCCTTTTTACCAAACTCACCTGCGTACTGTTTGGCCAGTTTGGCGATGTCTTCTCTGTTGAAAACGTATTGTTTGGTGGCCATCCAGTGCCGCAGCAGCAGCACGGCCAGGACGGTGACTGTGGCGAACACCAACAGTCTTAAACTCGTTTTGACTACAGACATGGTGGAAACAAAAGCAAACGGACAGAGACACAGCAACAGGGTTTAGGCTACATGTGTACACGGAGGCGAGGCAGACAGGTTGCTTCAAACAACTGACAGCTTCTTCCTGGTCAGGTGGGGGCGGGATATGCTCGCTCGACCAATCACAGGCAGAATTGGTCGTGTTGGCAACAGCAATTCCCCTGGTTGCCAGCATGTTTTAAAAACCCCCATTTAAAGAGTTTTTATTTATTTTGAAGATTTTTTATACAATATTGTGGTTTACCAGCATAAATACACAGTGAGAAGATGCGATGAATTGGCAGATTTATTTGTTGTGATTCATTATTTGATCATCCTCACCTTTATTTTTGGGGCTTTTTAGAAATGTGTCCACACACATGCTGATATATCACAAGAGCACGGCTGTTTTCGCCGGTCAACAACAGGAAGTAGGCCGCGGCGTGTTGTGGACGAGGTAGTGGCAGCTAGCTGTCAGCCAAAGTTAAGAAAGAATTAATAATTCAATGAATTAACACCACAGAGGTGAAAAACAGCTGGTGGCCATGAGCGGGAAAGAAGAAGTCAGCTTCGATCCAAAAGGTATGGAGCTTTTATCTAGGATCTGTAGCTGCAGGAGGAAGTAAATCCAAACTCCATTTAAAATCTGGCCATTTTACCTTAATGTAATCTTGCTAAATCCCAAAATCCACACTAACAGACATTTTACAAATAAATAGGACACACTATTGAACTTCGCATAGCTATACTGAAGAGCGATTGTCAGCTTTTAAAACTACTGTTTTACATTTTAGCCCATCGCAAGCAATGTTTACCAGATATTAAAAAGAGAAAATCTATCGAGCCAAAGTGATGCTTCGTGGATTTTTTTTACATGCCGATGTTATTATCAGGTCATATCCGTTCGTAAAAATCTACTTTTGCTGTATTCTACACAAAACCTGATTTATTCTGCAGGGGAAGATATAAATGAACACAATTTTCAATGGAGTTCGGTCAAGTTGAATCTCCCTGTAGAACAGAGCTTATGGTTGATATTTGTTCGCTGAAATCAATATATGCGATTTTAATCCAGTCAGCCCTGTGCAGCGACATAATTTATTGACGAAGAAAGCTTGTCAAGCCTTTCTTCCCGGGTTGACGGAGAGTTTATTGCTTCAGAGTTCATAAAGCCTGCTGTGCAGTCTTGTGACTGAGTTCCTGTTGCAGGTTTTTGCTGGATTTGGCAGATGTTACATGAGCAACAAGTAGATTGGCTTATATATACGGATGCCTGTTTGCTAAACATATCATCTGTGTCTGAATGTCTTTCAGTTTTCTTTTTTAATGTGTAATTAAGAATGACTTTCAGTGACCAGATTGTCCTCAGAGAAAATTCCACTTTTGGTCACTTTTTTCCATCTCTTCTCTTTATATGCCACACAATGAACCAGCACTCTCTGTATGTGTTATACCATTGTTTTGTCTCAATGCATGTCACCCCTCACCTCAGAACACCAGCACCTGCGTTACAACCCTCTCAGAGACAGTTGGGTCCTGGTGTCGGCCCACCGCATGAAGAGACCCTGGGCTGGTCAGGTAGAAAAACCTTCCGAGGAACATGTACCCAGACATGACCCCAACAATCCCCTCTGTCCCGGGAACACGCGTGCTAATGGAGAGGTAAGAACAGGTAATTCAATAGATGCAGGTACGCTATACATACCGTGAGCCTGCATTAAACTGTTAGTTTGGTAATGGCTAGGGGAGATATGTGTTATTTATGGCACATATGAAAGGCGTCACAGATGTCACATCCATAGTTTTCTAAAGTTTAGGGTTTCTCTGCTGTCACGCCCTATTGCTCTCTTTTTTAGAGTGCTCTGTTCACACTCTACAGTTACACATGTTCACTCTTGCCTAATAGCTGTATAGTACAACCACAGTCTGATCTATTGACCACTCAACAGCTCCACTGGTGATCACATTTTGATGCATCTGTAGATGCTGTGGACACCAAACATTACACAAAAAGCCTAATTTAACTGACATTGTCAGAATTTTGGATTTTATTACAGATTTCATTTTTGCTAAATGTGTCTAACATTTGTCTCCACATATACATTACTGTGCAAAAGTTTTAGGCACTCAAAGTGAGGATGCTTTCAAAAATAATGCCATGAATAGTTTTTATTTATCAATTAACTTCATACAAAGTGCAGTAAACAGAAGAAACCTAAATGAAATCAATATTTGTTGTGAGCAGCTTTGCCTTTAAAACAGCAGTAATTCTCCTTGGTACACCTGTACACATTTTTTCAGGCACTTGGCCGGTCGGTTATTCCTGAATCTTGGAGAAGGTGCCACAGTTCTGTGGATTTCAGCATCTTAGCTGCCTCTGTCTCTTCATGTAATCCCAGACTGACTCCATGATGTTGAGATCAGGGCTCTGTGGGGGTCAAACCATCAGTTGCAGGACTCCTTGTCTTCTTGTTGATGAAGATAGTTCTTTATGACTCTGTCTGGATGTTTGGGCTCGTTGTGATGCTGCAGAATGAATTTGGGGCCAATCAGGCACCTGCCTGATGGTGCTGCATAAAGAATAAAGATCTAAAGTGCCAAAAACTTTTGCACAGTACTGTTTATTATTCCATTTGGAGGAAAAAAAAAAGACAATTTAAAATTTTTCCACTATTGTCTACTATATTTGTCTGTCTTTCCGTCTCTGTTTCTCTAGGTGAATCCAAACTATGACAGCACTTTTGTTTTTGAAAATGACTTCCCTGCTCTTCAGCCTGATGCTCCAGATCCTGGTGAGTGTCATATCTGATGCTGTAAAAGTGTTAATAGTAAGAAGTCATTGGAGTCATTAAAGAAAATAAGCAGTTGGTTGTAATATCTTTGTATAGAAGAATGTTTTTTTTTTTTTTGCATACTCTGCTTTCACTTAGTTCTCTAGCTGTAGTGTATGTACAATGTAGGTTTTTTAGAGCCTTTTTCTACTTAAATTGAATCCTTTGTGGAGTATTTTATTTTCATCCTAATCCCAATATTTTATTGTTAGTGTTTTTATAATTTCATGGCACAATAATGTGTTCATTCAGGGCTGATGGGTGCAGATGGACCAAAATAGCTTTGCTTACATACACAAAGCAAACGAATTGTTTAAAGTGTAGCACATTAAAATTTTAATTTACATTTGCTGTTGTGTTCCTCAGGTTCAGATCAACATCCATTGTTCCAGTCTAAAGCTGCCAGGGGCGTCTGGTAAGAACAAAGCACGATGTCACAGTTTGACAGTAACTATGTAAAACTTTTATGTGTATTTGTATCTGTCTTATTTACTTGGATTGAAACTGAGTGCGTGTTATTTATTGAAAAAAATGCCAAGAGACTGAAGATAAAAGTTTACTCTAAAGCACATCAAACAGCAGCATTTGTTTGATATTGTATGTGGCCCCTTATCAATAAGCAAAAAATGCAGTTATGAGATAAATATTAAACACATACATTGTAAATTAATATGTGGTTTAAAGGTTAGATTTCTTTTTAATGTTACATCTTAAATCAACATTCCTTTTAAAAGTGATACATTAAAATTTATGACTTATTATATCTGAACTGATGAGTGCAATCAGAGCAGTCATGCTGAGGCAACTTTGATTCGTTGTCGTGATCGACATCATCATAATCAACTGTTATGAAGGACTAATTGTTTTAATCACTGCACTGCATTGCACCTCTTTTCATGACGACTTGAACTGTGCAAAACAAAAATGACAAATCCACACCAAGCTTACATTATGATATATTTTCCCTCTGTGTAACCAGCAGATGGGGATGTTTCCTCACCGCTCCACTGTATACACTAAGAGATAGATGCTTGAATGAGTTATGATGACATGGATTTCAGTAGAGCCGCAACGATTAGTCTATTAATCCATTAGTCAATCGACAAAATGATTCAGCAACTATTTCGATGACCGAGTAATTGCATTAGTCATTTTTTTGAAGAAAAATGCCAAATCTTTGCCGGTTGCAGTCTCTGAAATATGAGGATTTGAAGCTTCTATGTGTTATACATCAAAGTAAACTGAATATCTTTGGAGTTTGAACTGTTGATCAGACAAAACAGGATATTTGAAGACATCATCTTGGGCTCTTAGAAATTATAATGGGCACTTCTCTATTTTCTAACATTTATACACAAAATGATTCAAGAAAAATAGTTGCCAGGTTGCTCGATAATGGAAATCATCATTAGTCTTTGTCAGAGTTGGTAGATTTTGAGAATGCCTGACAGGATAGCTAATCCTTTCTTATTGCTCACTTACAGACACATAATTACAGCACCTGCAGAGAGATGAGTTGCACAAAACCTTTGCAAATACATTTTTACTCATCTTGATCCCAGATGTCACATGGTTCTTACGGTGCCATGGATCAGTAAGTGAAGATTCATGACTGCAAATACAAACAGAACCCACTCATATTTCATATCATATCAAAGATATGTGGCTGTCAGACAATTGCATATCTTTAAAGACATTCCTTTACAGTCCTGCCATTTTGAGAATACTTGGATGATTCTGCCTGACAGCAGAGTTACACAACTGCTAAATAATAGATTAAATCAAAACACTGTACTGCATGTGCAGGTTGAAAACTGAACTTGGGGTTGAAATCCCATGTGTTGGCAGAAGTAGAGGCTGTCAGTTATTGCTTGCCACACACACACACTCTCAGAATAATGAGGCGGAGAAACAACACTGATTGACTTGTTGTGCTGTCTTTGTATTGATGTTAAGTTTCCAGGTGTTTTTCTGCCTTGCGGATTTAGTCTATTTGTGTTCCGCGTTTGTGATTTTCTTTTCATGATGTAGTGGCTGCATGCTTCCCCCCCCTTTTCATGTACTGCACAGTACTGTTTTTGTTGTAGTGTGTTTGGAATATGCTCAGTCCAGAGTTGTGGCCAAGAAAGAGGAAATTGAACCACAGCTTGTTGCCTTGTAGCAACATTCAGAGAGCCAATTAGAGTGCAAAACAAAATAGGAAGTGTGATTTTGGAGATTTGGGTCACAGGAGACAAAAGAGATAGGATGACGGAAGAACTGAGAAAATTCCTAATTCCTTATGGCATCGCCTCTTCTCAGTCATACAGTCAGTCTCAGGAGAATGATATTGAATCCCAAAAGAAAAGATTTGGTAACACTTTAAGTTACTTGCTATATTTGTTTGTGTTTTCTTCCTCCATCTGATGATTGTCTCTTATTAGATACAGTGTGGCGGTACTGATCCTCCAGACCTCAGCTGATCGTAAAGTAGCCTGAGAACCAGCTCCCAGCCACATAAAAGAATAACGAAAAACAAATAACGGTCACTCGGAGAAACCAACTCACAAGGTTCTGTACATAGGGAAACGTCCCCTTAACAAATGCCTCTTCAATAGTAATAATGAAAATATGCCTCTTTGATAATTATAATGAAAAAATAATATTTATATTAAACAAAATAATGCCTGGAGGTGTTAGGCTGTCGTGAGGCAAGCACAACCCCTTGCACGAATAGCACTAAGATCAACCTGCTGCAGGTAACTCGGTTTTAAGGATTATTTTTTGTATTCCCTCAAAAGGTACACTCAAATCAGAAAGGCAAAAGACCAGAAAGAAGACTCAAAAGGGCCTGAACAGACCAGAGTTTTTGTCTGACAATCTCTACAAATGATGAAACTAATTGAGGAAAGAACAGAATGACCAGGGTGTGCCATTTCTCCCCTCTCTTAAACCCCAGAAAAAAGGCGTTGCCACACCCTGATTGGCCAAGAGGGAATTAACTCAGCAGCCCTCAATTACTATTTGGGAGCCAGTCCCTACACCCTGCACAACAGGTGATCTGAATACCCCTCCAATCAACCCAGAGGGATTTTGACATACAATACGAATTCGGAACAGGGAGACACTTATTTGGAACAGGGAAATGATAGCAAGCCCCACAAATGGGTGACTGCTACAACATCAAGACCCACATTCTTCATGTTCAATGACAAAATGACAACAATGTAAGATTGTGTGGACTTAAATTGCAGATAAGTCCATGCTTTATTATTAGAAATTGACTTTGGTTTGAATTGATGTCTCTTTTTAAAAACTTAAATAAATGAATACTGTAGGTATGCTGTCTTAGAACATTGTCTCCATCAGTATCAATCACCAGGACACAGTAAACAAGAAATTTTGGAGACATAGGGTACAAGTTTTTACCCATCATTTAATCATGTAAGGGTTTAACAGTATTTGATCAAATAAAGTGAAATCTTTATCACAGATTTGATGCATCCTGGCCTGTTCAGTCAATACTGCTGCAATAGGAAATACAGGTTTGTGACTATAATGTGTGTTAATTGGATATATGAGGGTTGAAGTTTTAGATGGTTCTGTTTAACACTGTTTTAAAGTGAGTTTTGCTGAGGTCTAAACACACTCACACACACACACACACACACAAATACACACTGGAGTGCTGGCAGCTCCTAAAATACTCATGAACAATTCATAAATACGACCATTCAATTTTGCTCAGAGCATAAACACCAAAGTCATGTTCAATAATTGATCATGTACTAGCTGCTTGGGCCCAAGAAGAGCCTGACTGAAATTTCATTTTTTTCTGACTCCAACAGTCAAGGTGGTATCCCTGGGTATTTGAGGATAAGGAGAGAGCAAACATACACATGGACATTGTATTATCTTACACACACACACACACACACACACACACACACACACACACACACACACACAATGAGGACATGAGTTGAGTACACACACCTTTTAACCTCTGTACAAAGTTGTTAAAATGTATTTACACTCTGAAACCATGCTTTTTTTCAATTGGTCTTGCTCACTTTTTGTCTCAACAGAATTCTTCTTAAAATGTTCAGATATCATGGTGGATATCACGAGTAAAGCTATGATGTTGTAGCTTCTAATCTGACCCAAGACATGTGTTGCATGTTATCAAGTCAGTCAGACAGTCCCAATGGTGTCTGTCTTTTGTGATCTTTCTAATAAATGTAGAAAAATATCATCAGATTCTGTTGCCCGTTAAATTCTGAAGTACTATATTGTGTTGATTTCCTGATTGTGCTCCCTAGTTTTACATTATTTCGATTATATAATCATTTCAACATCCACTTACGTTGCTGGAGACCTTATTTTGATACAGAAAATAAAATCTTGAGTAAAGCAATAACATGGTGTTCGATCATAGGCAGAGCAGACGATCACACTGAGCCTGATAGCATCCTGCTATACAACACAAGAGCCACAGACTCTGAACAACAACCCAAATTAGCTTTCCTGCTAAAGTCTCCTTCTTATCTAACTTACAAACATGAACATGCATCTTGTCCTGCACCTTGGCTTGTTGAACGAGCCACCAAACAAACATTCACCGAGTAAAAGCGCACCGCCAATACCACTTAGCAGGCTAGATAGCTAATTAGCTGATTAGCATGTTAGCTCCTTAGCATGTTAACATAGATGTAACTTTGGTCCAGTTAGATGCTGGTTTGGTCATTGGTCTTCAAAATGCCTGTTAGCGACACACTGTCTAACCATAACTTGTAGCTACAGCAGTTTGTTTACTTTGTCTGTGTTCCGTACAGTTTAACACTGGTAGCCTCCCAGCTAATATCAACCAAACTTAGATTGACACAAAAAGAAGCTGTTTAAATGTGATTTCAGTTGGACTTTAACCTTTGTACCTTCTTTGTAGTTTAAATCTTGATTCACTTTAATCCCAGTTGAGATAGCTTACTATTGAAATGGCTGCAGTTCTGAGCTCTAATGAGAAAATGAGAGAGATCCTTGAACATTAAGCGTTCAGATTCGTCCATCTAGGATTTTATTGATAACATCTTCACTTCATTTTCCATACAGCAGCATTTGAGTTGGATGATGATGATGATAATGATGATTTCATAAGGTTGAATTTAACCCGTAAATTTAATCAGGGTTTGTATTGGAGCTTCATCACTTTGGTTGTGATTGTTTATACGAGCAGAAACATTCATCTTAATCTTCAAGGAGCGATTTGTCAGGCTTGTTATTTATTAATTGCAAGCATTTTTCAATGGATCCGAAGAGCCCCACTAACAAGAACTTCAATGGAAAATATGTCAGAGAAGATGTGTAGCTGTTTTTGAGAGGTGGTCTCTGAGAAGTGCAGTAGTTTCACGGCATTCAGCACTTTGCACCAGAGATAATAACACACAGCCTTGCAGATTATCACTTTTATTAACCAGGCCATTCCCAAATAGTCCAAGGATCTTTTTTTATGTATTTCAAGGAAAACCCAGGCAAGACAGCAGCAGCACATTTATTACTTATTAATCAGACCCAGAACAACAACAAAACATCATAATAAATAATAGACACATGCACACTAAAAAAAAAAACTAAAAGCCAGACAGAACAAAGACAGTATGGAAGGTGAAGGTTTTAACACCTGGTATTATCACCTAACACTAGTGAAAAAAGTGAGAGAGATGTAGCTTCACACAGCCCAGATCAGACAGAGCACCTTTTAGCAGCCTGGGGCAGCTTTTTGTAATTGTTTTCAATGAGAGTGAAGCTTTTTTGCTTACTGCTTTTGGTTTGCTTTTGCTTCAACTCAGAGCGGAAAAGCGCCTGAGGGAGTTTTTCCCATCGTGTAATCGGATGAATTCAGAGACGAGCCTTCTGTGGTGGTGACGACAACAAGTGGAGATAACTAAACCAGTCTGGGACAAACTAGTGGTAGCTGTTGCTGGATACCCGGAGCTATATGACTTTACCAACCGTAGTTGCCATGATCTGAACAGAAAACAGCAGGCATGGTGCGAGTTTACTTCACAGCAAAATAACAGAAAGGCTTAAGGACAGGTGATTCGGTGGTTGCCTAGCAACAGTAATAAAAAAAAAAAAAAAAGACGCAGCAAGCTGCTCTTTTTTTTTAATTGTAGGCTTCAGTTTTAGTTTAGTTTTGTTAAAAGCAGTGCTTGACACCACTTTTAGGCACGCTAGTGGCATGGCTCCAGGGATGGCAGTGTTCTGAGACAAAAACTGGATAAATCGGCATGATATTTGGTTCAGACATTCATGTCCACCTCAGGATGAATTGTAATAACTATGGTGATTCCTGTAATTTATCTTTCCTGCCATCCTCTCTTTCTTCATCTCTCTCTCAGTAAGGTGATGTGTTTCCATCCCTGGTCTGACGTCACCCTCCCTCTCATGAAAAAAGAAGACGTTGTCAAGGTGATTGACAAGTGGGCAGAGCTTGTTGAAGAGCTAGGCGCTACCTACCCTTGGGTTCAGGTATAGGATGCACAAACACCAGTACGCAGACACAGTCATTTGTATGCACATTAACACATACATCATTAATCTAATTTCTCTCAGGGATAGGTATCTGTAAAAATCGAAAATAGATGAACTTTTCACCTCATATTCTTGCGTCACTGATCATTCAGTTTTCTGCTGTTCCCAGCTTTCCTTTTAATTTGTCCTGTATTGGATGAGATGAAACTTTAATCATGCCTCTGGGCAAAATTCAAGCAGCAATAGGGAGAGCAGGATATGGATAAGATAAGATGTCGGTATTTATATAACTAGCAATTAAATTCTTCCTATATTACACACTGACAATATCATAGCAAATAAAGATACCATGTTTTTGTTGATACATTTAGAGGTTAGAAGTTGTAGTAAATCTTTACTGGTTACATTACTTTATAGGGTATATAGATAGAAGTATGTGCTCAATGAATCTGAAAAACACAGCTTTTTTTGTCGGTCCAGTGTGTTGAATGGCACCAAATACTACGGTACCCATGGCCCTCATAAGCCATTACTGACACAAGCTAGAGCAGCATAATCACAGTTTTAGCAATTATGAACAAATCACTGCACTATAGTTGCTGAGGCCATCTTAAATCCAAAACTAAATTAAAAATATTACATATTAGTATCCATCTGGTCCTTCAAAGGTCAGCCTCTAACTTCTGTACATTTAAAGACTTCTGTTCACAAGTTTTTGTGTACACAATCTCCATTTTTCATATTATTTTGTTTTGTTTTGTTTTTAAATCATAATTTAGCTATTTTATTGTACTCAGTCCAACATGGTCAAATGATGAGTCACGTATCATTAGCTATGGGATAAACAAATGGGGTGTACACCCTCAGAACACTGGCCTTCCAGTAAATCCAAACCTTTTTGTCTAGTCTACACAGAAATTCAACCAGTGTGTTCATTGTGAAGTATTGACATTTTTTGATTAGCTGTGCAGGCCAACCCAGTATAGGAAAATACCAAAATACAGTATTTTCTGCATTTCATGACAGATTTTGGCTTATGATATTCCTTTAGTGATCTAAAAAAAACCTGTGAGTGTAGGCATCTGTTGAAATATCCAAGAGCATGGTACCGAATCACTTGAGATCCCTAAAAATTCTCACCAAATAGACAAATACATACACAGCCACAGAGACAACAGTATTAATTACCAATATCAGCACCAGGGACAGCACCATTCTCCCAGATTACTCACTGAAGTGATTCCTTTTGAGACACTTGTAAGTTGTAGTCCCCTGCATCAGTAAACATTTGCTCTGTTCAAGAGCCCTTGAGACAAACCACTTTGCTTGTTGACTTCTGGAGCAAAACAGGATTTCACTTACTTGTAGAGTCCAAGGATCAAGGGGCTATAATTTGTCACTGCAATATCTACTTTGGCCAAAAAGGCTTCACAATGGCTGGGTGATTATTGAAATAATAATAATGTGAATGATCGTGTCTCTTCTTCAATTTTTAGTCTTTATCGTCATTTCAATTTGCTTCGCCTTAGTTTTGTAGCTCCACATACAAACAAAAAAAGTCAATTATGATTTTGACTAACTTCTCCTTTTTTTTTTTTTTCTTTTTTTTTTCTTTTTAGATCTTTGAGAATAAAGGAGCTATGATGGGTTGTTCAAATCCACATCCTCACTGTCAGGTAGGAAACATAACTGTACTGAATACATACTGCTTTGACTTATACCTACAGTGCTGCTTGAAAGTTTGTGAACCCTTCAGAATTTGCTCTATTTCTACATAAATATGACCTAAAACATAATGAGAGTTTCACACAAATCCTAAAACAAGATAAAGGGAACCCAGTTAAACAAATGAGACAAAAACGTTAAACTTATTCATTTATTTATTGACGAAAATTATCTAATCTTACATATTTGTGGGAGGCAAAAGTGTGTGAACTCTTGCTTTCAGAAACTGGTGTGACCCCCTTTTGCTGCAATAACTTCAACCAAACGTTTCTGGTAACTGTTTATCAGCCCTGCATATCGGCTTGGAGGAATTTTAGCCCATTCCTCCTTACAGAACAGTCTCAAGTCGGGGATGTTGGTGGACTTCTTTGCATGAACTGCCTGTTTCAGGTCTTTCCACATAATTTCTTTTGGATTAAGGTCAGGACTTTGACTCAGCCACTCTACAACATTAACTTTCTTCTGCTCTAACTATTCTTTGATAGAACGACTTGTGTGTTTAAGGTCGTTGTCTTGCTGCATGACCCACTTTCTGTTGAGCTTCAGTTCACGGACGGATAACATAAACAACTTTTCCTATAGAATTTGCTGGTACAACTCAGAACTCATAGCTCCATCAATGATTGCAAGCTGTCCTGGTCCAGAAGCAGCAAAGCAGGCCCAAACCTAAGGTTTTTATGCTGGAATCGAGTGTTTGCTTGTCACCAAACATAATGCTTCTCATTCAAGCCAAAAAGTTCGATTTTGGTCTTATCCATCCACAGAACATTTTCACAATTGCCTTCTGGCTTATCCACGTGGTCTGAAGCAAACCGTTGACGGCAGCAATGTTCTTTTTGGACAGAAGTGGCTTTTTTCCTTGCAACTCTTGACACACACCACACACACCATTGATGTTCAATGTCCTCCTGATGGTGGATTCATTAACATTGACTGTAGCCACTGCAAGAGAGGCCTTTAGTTTCCTAGACATCACCCTGGGTGCCCTTGTGACCTCCTGGACTATTACACACCTTGCTCTTGGTGTGATCTTTGTTGGTCGACCACTCCTGGTGAGGGTAACAATGATGTTGAATGCCCTCCATTTGTACATGATCTGCCTGACAGTCGACTGGTGGAGTCCAAACTCTTTAGAAATGGTTTTGTAACCCTTTCCAGCCTGGTGAGCATCAGACTTTGATAGTGAGTAATCAGATTTCTCTTCTTTAAATTAGGCAGGGCCTCCCAGACTCACACCTGATTGTCATCCCATTGATTGAAACAGATGACTCTAATTTCCCCTTAATAAAAAAATACAATGATAATCCTAGAGGTTCACATACTTCTGCCACACACAAATATGTAACATTGGATCATTTTCCTCAATAAATAAAATTAATATAAGTTTTTTTGTCTCATTTGTTTAATTGATGTCTCTTTATCTAGTTTTAGGACACGCATGAAAATCTGATCATGTTTTAGGTCGTATGTATGCACAAAATAGAGCAAATTCTAAATTATTTTAAGTACCACTGTATATCCAAATATATAAACATTACAACTTATTTGCTCTGTTTTGTCTGAATTTTGATGTGATTTTAACTAAGAAAAAAAAAATGCATACATCAACATACATACACTAACCACTTCTCCCAATACTTATGCTTTCACGATACAGTGTTAAAATAAATGCTTTTATCACATATGCACAATACAATCTGAATCTGTCACATTGATCCAATTTGCACGTCTGAGCTGCTGTCCCTGACAGTGAAGTTAAGATGTGTTAAGAACAACTCACTTAAAAGTTTTGCGCTAGACAAGTCTCAACGTAGAAGCTGGTAATTGACTCCTCATTCATAAATCTCCAGTGACCGTTTGTCACGTTTTGTGTTCGTGCATATTTGTGTGTCTGTTATTTCTTCCTTGATTGTTTTTTTAAATGCATAGTCACGCCTATATTACTGTTGGTCGTTTTCTTGTCTTGTCATGTTTGCCAATTCATTGTGGTGATTCAGGCAAGACTAACACCTCAGAGAGAAAACGAGAGAGGCATTTCCTGTCAAACTGTCACCCAGACGGTGTGATGCTGAGAAAGAGCACAATCAGGAGGGAGAATGACAAAAACAGAATGATGGTTAGTTGGGGCAGACAGAGCGATATGTTGAATTTTAAACAGAGAGTTATATGTCAGCTATCCAAGCAATATAGAAAACAAATAAAGCCGCATAGAACCTGAAATGAAAAGACCACTGGACTGGAACCGATGGGAAGTCATACGAACAAAGGAAGAAAGGCCTGTCGGAAACAAAAAAACAGGTGTTCAGCCTGCGAGTCCAGGGAGGAATTCTGTCTTCAGCCTGCCCTAATATGTACACTATGAGATGGCTTTCTAATTGGACACGGGAGCCACTTTGAATGAAGCCATTATACCAAGTTCAATTGTATTTGTGAAGGTAATAAACTAAGATGAGAATGCAGATGGGAATATTACTGGGTGATAAGTAAACAAATTAAATTGCAGATAAAGACAAAAGAAAATTGTTAGGCTAAACTAATGTAAGTATAAAGAGACAATACAGTATGTTGCCATGACAGTAGAGTACCATATTACCACATTACAAAAAATATGGAAATTTTTAAAGGAAAAGGTCATAAAGGTTTACACTCCCTGAGGTGAGGAGCTCGCTTAAGGTTTGACTGTAAAATACTACACCACCTCTCTGGTTGATCAATGAAATTTCAAATCAAGGAAAAGCTCAGGCTTTTGAAGTAAAATAAGTATTTGACATCCCATAGGATGAGTAGAAACAAAACGCCTGAATCATGTGCTGTGAGGTTTTCTAAAGCTAGAATATAGACATTAACAGCAGAGGGCAGTATGTAACCTCAGAATAAGATGGTTTGAACACACTGTATCATAGATGTTCCTCTGGTGAAAGTTGTTTGTTACATCAGAATATTGCATCAAAAAAGTAGAGAGCAACAGCAACACTGTATAGAAAGAAACTTTCTGATTCAGATAGTTAAAAGTCCCTTTTCTTATATAAGCATTCAGGTGCCATTAAAATCTTTTCTGTACATGCATAACTGTTACCAGATCAAAAAAAAATAAATGTTTTGTTTTCGTGTGATCTAGTATGAAAGGATTTCAAACAGAGCCCAAATCAAACCTGGAATCGGGCTTTGATGGAGCTTTTTTAAAAGTTTTAGCAGTTCTGCCTCTTTTTTGTTTCTTCTCTCCTGCAGTCCAGATTTCCCTTTCTAAAGACATCAAAGTCCAAGAAAATAGTTGTGTAAATGTGTGTGTGTGTGTGTGTGTCTGTGTGTGTCTGTGTGTGTGTGTGTGTGTGTGTGTGTGTGTGTGTGTGTGTGTGTGTGTGTGTGTGTGTGTGTGTACAGCCGGACAACCCCTCCAGGCCAAAACGTAAGAAGCAAAGATCTAAAACTCTGAAGAATAAGGAACAGAAAATGTTAATCATAGTCTGGAGGCAGCATTGCTTCTGATAACTTTGGTCTCACAGGAACGGAGTGTATGTATGTAAGTGGAGGAAGGAAAATGTATGCCTCTGGAATAGCAATATCCTTTTCTTTTACGTAAGTAGCCTAAACTATATGCGGTATTAATTCTGTGAAGTGCTCAGAATGTATTTGAAAACATTTGCCTATCAGGAGCAGAATGATACTGAGTTCATTTTTCTCCATAAGTATGTATTTCACTCTTGAAGAACAACACCTGCAAGTAAGAGTGATACCTTTTACTTACATAACTTGTCCTGTGGGAATAGAGTATATTCTTTGTTTTTCTCTTGAGCATTATTTCCACTTTTCTCGTAGAATCAACAGTCTGCTGCAGGATAGGAGATAGATCCGTGTATACTAAAACACAGGTGTACAAATAGACCCACAGCTACAGATGTTGGCAGGCATGCAGATATATCCACACACACGCCTGGAGGCATGCAGATGTACAGTGTTTGCACATATAGTTCACAAACCAACCATGTCTTTTCTCTTTCTGTCTTTCCAGAATCAGAATCATTTTCCAAAACATGGTACAGCCTTTAGCCAATATTCAAAAAGGGTCTTGATATTAACATTACGCTCAGCTGATTTCTACTCACAGTGCAGTCATTGTGTACAGAATCATGCAAAGGCTCAGGGCAAAAATGCCAAGAAACATTAATAATTTGCAGCTTTTTTAAAGATCACTTTGCATTTGCTTTATTACATATTAAATATTATTCATAAATCTAAACCCAGGATGATGAATCAACATGACAGGTACCCTAGAGGCAAGACCAGCAGGACATCCATAAAATGCCTCACAATTACAAGAGTACGGTCTTGACCTGCTCTATGTGAAAAGTGCCTTGAGATGACTTTTGTTGTGATATGGCGCTATATAAATAAAAATTGATTGATTGATTGAATTAAAATATTATGAAGCTCCTGATAATCAAGAAGACCTTGTTTATATTTCCCACATGAAGTTAATGCTACTTATTGTCCCTTGTTGTAAAGGGAAACAAAATGAGGAGCCTATTACAGTGTGAATCCTGCACTGCATTCTGGGTGAAAACATGGAGGAGTGTTTAATCAGAAAACAATTTGCCATGCAGCCTGAAACAGCGCGGTGTTATATACCACAGCAGCTGAGAATGCCTCTGATTATTACTCTGTTCATGCAATGGAATATTATAATTGAAAAACTACCCCTGGTGACACAAATATGTTACTTTCACTAAAATTGCACAGAAATAAGCCTAACAGCTCTCAAAAATACCCTCTGAAAGCAGTTTACAATAATTCTGAACCTGGACAACATGCACAAATAATGAAATGAAAAGAACCCTTGTCAGTTAATACCAATAAACACACAAACAGCTTTGCAAAGCAGCAATACTGTAACTAATCAGTCTTCTTGTGAGCATATATTGCATGTTTTTTGTAATGTAAATATATCCCATTCAAAACCTCAGTAATGGTTTTCTCAGATACTGATTTGCAGCAGTAAATCGGCAGCTAAATGTCAGAGTCATTTGGCAGTCTTTGCCCTACAGTCAATAAAACACCATGAGATGCAAACATAAATAATCAGAATGTCTGTGAAGATGTTTACTGTTATCCATAAAAAGCTTTCTGAAATGCAATAGAAGTACATTATGAGGCAGTTTTTGCAGCCTTAAGGTGTGATAGAAAATGAACTGTAGTGCTGTTTGTGGAATTGAACATGGATGAAAGTTTTCCACAAAAATGGCCACAAAAGTTACCATGAGTAACTCATCTATTTTGGAGCATCAAACTTTCTGTTTTCTCCAGGGACTTTTCCAATTACAACTTATTACCAACATCTCATTTAGAGAGGGTACTGTCTGGTACAGAATGCCAGCTGGTGGCTGATGAGAGGAAAGTATGAACAGTGTTTGTCTCAGTTAGATATCAAAACAGCTGCTTTAAACTTGTAGATCTTTTTTTGAAGATATGCAATCAATCACAATTGGGAAGCTAATGTTGTTGGTGTGTGTGTGTCTGTGGGCACATATTAACAGTATGTTAAGTTTATGTGTTAGTCAGCTGAAATGTTGCACACTGATTACTACAGTTGTAATTTAGTGTGACTTTAATATTATGTACAGCAAAATTATTCAGTGTATGTTTTTTCTCTAGTTTTATGTGAATACAGTACAGTTTTTTCACATATTTTACATTGTATGAGGTAAAATGTAAATCCCAGAATCACCTTGAAAGTATTGTTGCACATATCATTAATTTCCAGACAGTATAAAATTCATTTTGTGGAGACTATAAACATCACATCTGTTTTTACTTTGGTAGTGTGACATGATATTGTTATATGGTGCACACCATTGACAATATCACGACTCTATGACAAGTAAAAGCACATACATATTGTCACAGTTCATGTGTTGGGTAACAGGGTTGAGGACCTGAATGCAGACACACAGACAAGTTTTGTTGAGTTTAAGGCACTTTACTGAGACAGAGGTCAAATAACTTGCTTACAGTTGAGCAACAGGTGGGCAGTAAGTCAGTACTGGCAAACAAGTCTGAAAGGACAGGTCACAGACTGGCAGCAGGTCATACCATGTGTAGCTGATAACAAAAAGGTGACTTGCAAAGGGTGGAAAACTCTGTGAAAGCATCTGCTAAAAAATGCAGGGGCAAGAAGAACTGAGAGGTTGTAAAGCTGAAGAGGGAGGCAGAGCAGGTGTCGCTATGACAGACATGGGTCCTGTTTTCCAGCCATTAAACCCAGGCTTAGACTACTTTCAATATGCATCTCCATTTAATTTCATTTTTTATCGAGGACATGTCGCGTCAATGTCCTGAAAACTTGGTTTCAAAGCTTAAAGATCCCCCCCAGACATTTTTTAAGACATATAAAAGTACTCTGCGTTGATTAATAATTTGGGTCTGATATGGTTTTTCCTCATAAAAGTTCAACACCTTTCTTAAAAATCCTTAAAATGACACATACTCTTTCTCCTTCATGAAAAATTCAGAATCTACTAATATGCAAATATTATTAATTTCAAAAGTTTAACTGCTGGACATAAGATATCACCTGCTTCACTTCAAAGTCTGTTCTCAGTGTATGTGCACTGAAGGCTGCAAGTTTCCATATAACACTGTGGTCCAGTTTACAATACAAGCTGTATACTGGACACAGTTGGCTGCAAAATTGTTATGATGCCACAAATCATGCTCGTAGGCTCTCACCTTAAACAGACATTTTCAATGGGCAGAAAGAAACTTTCCTCCTTGAACAGATGAAAGTGAAACAGCCTTCTAGTGTCAAGCTCTGCACACACATCATTCTGCACAGTGAAGCTCAAAAATCCAACTGAAGGATCAAGAAGAAAAACACATTTTTGACTGGAGGGGGACTTTGGGTATTTTGCAAAAACATTTAACATTCATGATTAAATAATCGACAACAAAAGGTAAAGGTTTGTAGGAAAAAAACATCCATCCTTAGCGTCCCGATGAAGCCAATCTGCTTTATCGGGATGGGATCGTATATTATTGATGCTGGCCTGGCAAAAATCTGATTGGTACATGCAAGCACATGACATCTTTTTTCCACCTGAGCACTGCCACTTCAAACCAGTGTGGCAAAAAATACGATCCCTCACGTTAAATAACCAGAACTGGTCTGACTTCAACAGAAAATGTTGTTTTCATGTACAGCAGGACCCTAAAGCTCACAGTAGAAGCTGATTGAGAAAATATGTTTCCAGGGCATTTGTTGCCTGGGTTAATGGAACCCGGCTGATTGTGTTCACTGTGATGAAGTACCTATCTCAATTACATTTCAGTCTCTTCAAGCTGATTTTCCTGCTGTTGAAATAAATGAAAGCCAGTGGCTGTCAGGGTAAACCCATTTATCAATCTTAAAAATCCTGGGAGGAAAAAAAATGAAAGTGAGTTTTGAAACCCAGAAATCTCTGCACATGTGAAACATTTATTGATTGAGTGATGTTGATGAATGACCTTATTAAACGGACTCATTTGGAATCATGGCAGCAAGATAAAGCGAGCAGGTTTCTAAACATAGTGTGATACAAACAGACAGGTGCACACAAACCTGCATACTGTAATTCTATGGTTTCTGTCATGTCTCATCATCATCTTTCTCCATCTTCTTCTTGCTTCCTATGACATCATAGGTGTGGGCCAGCAACTTCCTGCCTAATGAGCCAGCTCTGTCAGACCGCTGTCAGAGAGCATACTATCAGAAACACGGAGAGCCGCTGCTGCTGCAATACGCCAAGCAAGAGGCTGAGAAAAAGGTACAGCTAGTACACAAGTTAACACAAAGTACATTTCAAGCTTAATTTTACCTCCAGAACACTTATAACTCATAATTTACTTTTCCTCTGGTCTCAGTTTTGGATGTCCTACATTTTCCTGAATACCTTTCAACAATACCTCAAAGGATTTGTTGCACAGGAACAGGAAACATGTGCAGTTTATTGTTAATCTCAGGGATTTTAAGTATGTGCTGGAAATTACAATGAAATTCAACTTTGATGAGCCAGTAATTATGGTTGTATGGATTTCCTTAAATGATTAGGATTAAAATTAATACAGAAGCAGTGGCAAACATTTAGTCTTGGATTTCTCAGCAAATAGTCTGGAAAATACATCATGGGGAGATACACAACAAATCTGACATCCCAGGCTATAGAGGCCAAATATGGAAAATCAAACCATTATACATGGCTTAAAAGGCATGTTTGATTAAATGAAGTGCTTTTGAATTGCTGCATGGATTACCTCACTAAAAATTTGCATTTGATGATCATGAGCAATTTCATAAATGGTAATGGGAACACCAGTCGTTTTAGCTAACTGCGTGATAATGGCTTACAGTAATCATCCGGGGAATTCTCCAAAAATGTTTCTAAATATACGGTTTATGCATCAAAGAGACATCAGTGTTTTTCTTTCCATGGCTGCCCTCATTACTTCTCCCCTTATCCATCTACTTCCACCCCCATGTTTTTCTTTTACTTCATCTTTCTGTTTTTTTTTTTCCCCCCCATCAGCATCCTCTCCCTGTCTTTCGGTCAGTGAAGTGTGTGATTGGACAGCAGACATGCTCATTAGCATAATGCTTTGACATCCATCTTCAATCTGTGTGGACATTAGAAAAACCAACTTAATGTGTGTGTATGTGTGTGTGTTTTAGCGATTCTCCAGTCATGTGTCTAGAGCATCCGCAGCAGTAACCGTTTACGACGGGGACACATTAAGCATTAAGCATGTTGGCAAATGTCTTTATTAGTAAACAGACACTTGGTGGAAACAGTGAACAAACTCTCTGCAGGAGAATTAAACTTGATGGAGCCATGACTTTTTTTTTTTTTTTTTTTACATCACTCACAGGTTATATTCACAGCTAAAACCCCTCTTGAAACAGACTTCACTCGTGTTTATCCAGTGATAAGCCAGTCAAATGTGCTGCCAGTTTATCTTGCCCCAATGAGATTAACTGGGAGCACCTTATATCCTTCTCTTTCTCTCTTCCACCTGTGAGTCATCCTCAGAGTTTCAGTGCTAATTAACAGATTATTATATAACCTGAATAACAAAAACAATCATTTGATATCGCTTTTTTCTCATGTTTCTTCCCATCTTTCTTGTTCTGGTGTGATCCAGTATGATGCACCTGGACTACATAAATAGAAAGCCAAGCCAGTACATTTTACCATTTCATTGGAATGATGTGCAAGAGGACAACCAAACATTTTTTTGCAAAGAAACAGAAATATACTTCAATTTTTTTTTTTTTTAAATGTCATCCAAATTATTTAGTGATTGTTCAGATTGCTGACAAGGATGCATGATGTTGTCCTGATCAAATCAATGTAAAAATCAAACTTTTTCTACTTTGAATTTTCAAAGTTGATTAGCGACTTCATACATGAGGCTGAAATCCAATCCATCCTTCAGTCTTAAAAGGAGCATTTTTCCTACTTTTTTTTTATCTAAAAGAAAAGTGATTCATTTCTCTTCAAGAATAGTGGGAGAATGGAATTGATGAAAAAATATGACGTTAACCATAATTCCCTTAAGTACAAAGACAGATGAGATATAAGGAGGAGAAGAAAGAAAAAAGAGAGTGTATAGACAGAAATAGAGACACAAAGTGAGAGAGAGAAAGAGATGTGCAGGTAAGAAGGAAAAGAGAAATCAGACAGTCACTGATTCATTCAGGGAACGAGCTGATACCTGTTCTACTGGGAGTGTGTGTGTGTCTGTGTGTGTGAGTGTGAGAGAGGTGATAACATTAAGGTTTTGAGAAAAGCAGAGTAGACACTTGAAACTCCTAGACTGCCACTCATGGGGGCTGACCTTTATAAAATCAGAGTAGAAGCAGATGTGTGTGTGAGCGTTTGAAAGCATGCCTTAAACTACTTGTTCTTGTCCGCTTGTGTGTGTGTGTGTGTGTCTGTCTGTCTCTCTTTTTGCTTCTGTCTATCTGACCCAAGGTTAGGACCATAAATTGGCACACTGCAGTGTTCAGAGGAGCTCGAATTGGGGTTCGGCTCCCAGGTGACACTCTTGACTTTGAAACAAAAACTTTCTAAGTTAATTGAATAAAACTCTTTGGGATTTGCAGTCTGTGAGGTTTCCGTTTTAGGACATCCTTCACTTCCTCCCTCTCTCTCTCTCTCTCTCTCTCTCTCTCTCTCTCTCTCTCCCTCTCTCTCTTCCGCCCACGCTGCCTCCTCAATCTTCCCTCTCCATCCTGGTTCCCATTCACTTATTTTTCTATCTTCATTCTGCTTCTTTATAATCCTGTTAGAGGGGGAGTGCAGTGGAAAAGAAGTGTGAGTAGGGTTGAGAAGGAAGATTGAAGAAAGAAGGCTGAAAATCGTGACCAGAAAAAAAAGTGAGGAGGAAGAATATAGTTGGGGAGTAGGAAGTGTAAAATAAGTTGAAGTAATGGCTCATATCAATAATGGATAACAACTTAAAATGTTGCTCATAATGTTTCCACTAATACATTACAAATGCTTGTGGATGCACATGGTGATGCATATTCAGAGTGTTACTGCATTAGGCACTGAGTAGAATCCTATACGGCTTGTACAGTTCATTAAGAGAACTGAACACTGCTAGATTAGTCCGTGTTTTCCTCCACAGTTATTAAACACCACAGTATTCCCTGTAGATCCCTTAATTATACACTAATGCCTTGCTGGACAAGGATGCCCTAACACTCTCTAGCTTGGTGTCTGATTACTGTTAATCAGGTGTAAGTAAAGACTTACCTTTAACCCTAGATTGCCTAACAAATAAACATAAACATAAAAAGAAAATTCTGTTGGCGTGGTGGAAGAGTGGAATGCGTGGAGGAAACTTTAGGTCAAACATGCAAAATCAACACACGGTTGAGTTGTGCTCCCAGGAATTACCAGCATATACAGTATATTTAAGGCTCTTCTGGCTTATGATGCCTCTGCTCATATGGAGCTATGCTAAAATTACATGTCCCAATAATAATGATGAAGCTGTAGTCACACCCTAACAGGTGCATAAAAAAGCAAAATATAAATGGTAAATAGCTGCATTCATATAGTGCTTTTATCCAAAGTGCATCACAATGTTTTTCTCTGCTGCTCACTCACCCATTCATACACACACTCACGGTGGCAAGCTATCATGCAACATGCTGGCACAACTGTTGGGAGCAATTTAGGGTTCATTATCTTGCCCAAGGACACTTCGACATGTGGACAGGAGGAGTCGGGGATTGAACTGCCAACCTTCTGATTAGTGAACGACCCACTCTACCTCCTGAGCCACAGCCAAGCACGGTCGCAAGAGGTCTAATGAGGCAAAATAATTAAACTCACCTGTGTGGGTTTACCATGGGTATGTTTAACTTGATGTACCTGTGCTCAGCCTTACACAACGGAAACTGGTTGTTAAGCTACCCCTTGACTTTGTGTTATGTTGTGTTGGGTGGAGGAATGATGGACGGGGTGCCTGCGGCATATTTCTGTGCTGCTGTTTATTGTCTTGGGCTTATCTGTCACGAATTGGCCAAGTTGCACAGTGAAATATATACTATATATAATATATATACATATTGAAATGAATTTACTGCATTTGTGTGGACAGCTGAGCTAAACAACCTACTTTGGGCCAATGATATGGCAAGGTTACACAGCTACCAGCAGCATTTACTGACTGAGAGGACACCTATGAGCCACTTTTAGCTCATTGTTTTTGGTTTTATGGCACATTTATTGTGTGGTTCAGTCTCTGCACAGTCAAGGTAAAATAACACATCTAGCTCTATTGCACTAGCTTCTATAACTACAGCTTCAATGAAAATTTTCCCACACAGCACTGTTTACAAAATTTGCCACTTGACTGGTGTCACTTTGTGAAGCTGGTGACATTTAACATGCAATGGCCTTGGGCTTATGGGAAATGGTGTTTGATAAAGCCTTTGAAAAAACAGAAAAGTGTGCCTAAACTGCGTGATAATAGAGATCCATAAGACTAATCTGTGTGGGAAGCGAGAAGATAAACTTGAAGCAAGTCCAAGTTTATAATTGTAAAAGATTTGAAAGTTCTGACGTGTTTGTTAGTTATAAGAAGTGCAGATAAACAAATCAACCATGCTAGAGACAAAGAGAACAAAGAACAACACGGAGATGCAACAGACAGTAATGAAAAGTTAAATAATATTCAGCTAAACATAAAGAAAATACTGTCAATGCTGGTATCAGTTGAACATAAAGTGAAATCTGTTGAAACTAAAGTTGAATCACTTTACAAGAAAAAGGGAATCTATTATCTCTGACGTGCACAATCAAGGCGTGCGTATTGATTAACAAGAAAAGAGAACTAATTCTTTGGAAAAACAGCTTGAATACTTCAGAAAGAAAAAACAACATTCAAATCCTCAGTGTACGAGACAATTTAACGAGTATCTGGTCAGTCTGATATCAGTGGAATTAGGATTGAAAATAACTTTAGTGGATTTGGAACAGTGCCACAGTATTAGTGAAAGCCAAATATCCAAATGATAGTTCTGAAGTTATGGAACTACCAGACCAAAGTCAACATACGAAAGGCACAAGGTGACAAAGAAGTTAAGATCCAAGACCAGATGATCCACTTTGTTCAAGATCTGTCTCCTACATTGAGCAGAAGACGCAAGGATGATCTTCCAGTCAGACAAGAACTGGATAAATGTGGGATTAAATGTCAGCTACGCTATCTGGCAACCTTGTAGTATGGAAAGGGAGGCAGAAGTTGCAGTTTACAAATGCAGGAGAAGCCCAAATAAGTTTCTCAAGCAAGGACTCCAGCTCTTGTGCATAATGGGGAAAGCGGGGAGCTGATAAGAAACTGACAGGACTGAAAAAACAGAAATATTGAATAAATATTACTTTATTGTACATCATACTGTTTAACCAGGTTAAATTGTAAGATTGGATTTCTTGTAATTTGCATTATTACAAATGTTGATGTGATATTTGAACAATGTTTTCCTATATCTGGAACAGAGCCTGGATGTTCTGGTTTCTCTATTGTCCATTACGACATCTATAAAACACCTCACACGTACAGTTTTACTTCCCTGCATGTTCAAAAACATTAGGAATGTGTCTCTCCTCTCAGGAGCGTGTGGTGGTGGAGAGTTCTGATTGGCTGGCAGTGGTTCCATACTGGGCAACGTGGCCCTATCAGTTGCTGCTGTTACCACGACGACATGTCCTCAGGATCAATGACCTGACCGCGGAGGAGAGGGAGGGTGAGTGTGTTTGTGAAGATTCCGACAGAGCGAGTGACTGAGAGAGTGATAAGGTAATTTAAAGGAGTTTAACATGGCTCAGTGGGGAGCCTGCAGGTTCAATTCCCACCCACGGCCCCTCGTGTGTGTCAGTGCATCATCGTCCATGTGCAGTCACAGCACAGTCAAGCTTCCCGGAGAATCAAACATTTCATTTAAGATACACCATAATCTTTCAGGTCATGGGGTGGAGTTTATGGTACTGAAATTCAGCTTCAAAACACAATGGAAAATGTAAAATAAATCAATATATTACATCTAAAAATGAATCAAATTAATCCAAATGTTTATTTAACTCACTCAATATTCTTTTTGGCTTTTTTTTGCCTTTTATTTGACAGTCAGTGTAGACAGGAACAGGAAACACAGGGAGAGAGAGAGAGAGGGTTATTACATGCACCCTAATCTCCATTTTTTAAATGTTAATAATTGTTAATTGGTGAGCTAACTTTATGTGAAATTCATTAAATGGTTTATGGTTCATGGTGATTGCATGTAATTTTTTTCCCTTTAGGCCTCCCAATAATAGAGTTTATAAAACTTCATAAAAATCTTTAGTAATAGTTGAATCAGTTGTTTAATTAATGCAGTTCCCTTCTTTTCTAACATCATGGTGTTTAAATGACTCCGGCAGATGATGTTGTCAGAGAACAAAGTCTCTTAAGATCGAGGGGATCAGATGAGATTACCCACCGTACCCCTTCAAGGACAAACATCGTAGCATCTATAAATTAACAGAAGGTTCATTTGGAGGAATTATGCTGCCATCTCTAAGCTGGTGGAGAAAGAGATGACAGTTCGGTCTGTTTAGCTGATTGAGCTTGTGTAATATAAGTGTGAATTCAAAGGCACATAGATAAGAAATGATGGGTCGTGTCGTCTGAGGCACTGAACGCTGAACATGGGAGAAGCATCAGAATCAGACTGTTTATTGTTTTATGCCTGTAGTTTGTCTGCAGCCATTAGAACAACAGGTGGATGCGGTGATGCTAGTGTCTGACGTAGGGATGTTAAGAATTATTCACTGAATCACCAATGAGACTTTGATCAATCAGTATTGTATTAACTGTTAATGGACAGAGCTGATCCAACAGTATTTGTGTGTAGGTGAGACATTAGTTCCCCGCAATGTTTTTAGCAGTTTTTCAGCACAAACTTTTTGTTTTTTATATGACAGTGAAAGCTGTTGGTTATCTTGTCAACATCTCTGAAGTTTGAATGCAGCTCTTCATCAAACCACTTTACCCTCATTGCTTTTCATTTTACCATTTGTTACTAGTTATACCGAAAAATGATGTGCCAATAGAAAAGCACAAGAGCAGTCTATATGTATATATGCCCTGCATGTTATGATCTAAAATAAAACAAATATTAAATAAAATAAATAAAAATTAAATACAATGAAGCATACAATAAAGAATTATGTTTAATCTGAATTTTGTTTGGCGATTTGTTAACTTATGACAACTTCAAGTGATTATTTTGTTTGCACGATTTTATTTGATTTATGACTGAAATTATTGTCTTATGTCTATTTAATTTATAATTCAAATAACCAGTATAGTACTCTATCTATTGAGTATATAGTACTATGCCTAATACCCAATTCATTTGGATTGTGCTGCAAAAATATCACATATTTTCTGATGCTTTCTGTCAGTGCAGGCTTGATTGTAAGAGAGATAATTGTATGTATATTCATGTAACTATGCACTTTGTTTTTTGTCTTTCTGTCTCAGTATAATCTTTTAAATTCACAGCTTATTTGGTTGTATGTTCTCAATTTTCAGGCACTATTTTTCCATTTTTAGTCTTACATGCCCTCTCTAGCTCCGCTCCCTCACGTCATTCAGAATAAAACATGCTCAAACAATTCATTCTCTTACCCACCTTCCTCATGTTTGCTCACTTTATTCCCTCTCCCCTGCCCGTCTCTGTGTTTATCAGGTCTGGCTGACATTATGAAGCAACTGCTGACCAAGTATGACAATCTGTTTGAAGTCTCATTTCCCTACTCGATGGGCTGGCACGGTAAGTCAAAAAAGTGGGAGAGTGGGAGGGTTAAAAAGGGGGTGAAAAAAAGCTTTGGTATAAATGTGATAACCTGTTTGAAGTCTCTTCTGTGGAGCGACAGAAGGGGGCGAAGCACAGATGGTAGAAAAGATTAAAGATAATTTGAGTCTAAATACATGACAATCTGTGGATGGATTGGTGGATTGGAACACAAGGTTACTGCGACAAACTGGTGGCTGTTCACATATCAGGCCAGCCATGAGCTAATTCACTTTGTGGGTGTGATATATGAACAAGCTCCACTGACAGTCAGTAGTCTGAAGGCAAGTGAGCTCATCTGTAGTGTGATCTGCACAATGAAATATGTGTCTTTTCAGTCAGGATTTTAAATACTTCTACTGTTGTATCGCATTAAACAAGAATGATGAGCGATAAAGGAAGGGAGACAAGCATTAAAACGCTGTCACATTTTACCCAAAGTTCTTGCGACAGCCCAACACCCCGCAGACTTTTAATAAACTGAACTTCCACCTCCACTTCTCCATATGTCTCATATCCTGGCATCTATTCTGTTTCTCACTCTCCAAGCAACAGAAAAGATGCCACATCTCACCTTTATCTTCACACCCTCCTCACTCCATGTCTTCACACAGTATCCTTACTTAAAAAAAGAACATAAGTTCTCAACACATCCTCCTCCATTCTTGTGTTTGCAGGCTACAAATTAGTCAGTGTGCTCTTCTTTTCTCTCAGATATAATTTCACATAAGCTCATATCATGCAGCACCATATGAATATCCATTAGCTTGTCTAATGTCACAGGAAAGATGAACCGTATATAAGTTAAGGCACAGCGTGTGTTCCCTACTCTTGTTGCATTCCAGTCATCTCTGCAGTAAAACTCCAAGCTTTGATGTCCCCCACTTATTACCACTTCAATGGACACTCAGTGTCAGACACATCAGCATATTTAATGTTTTTTTCTTTTACGTCACCAGGGAGAAAAACATGGGTTCTCACAGCTAAAGAGCACTCGTGGTGTAATTCCAAGCTTTTACCATCAGTTAAAGTAGCATGGGGTGACAGAAAACTGTATTATCTTGTCTGTTTAACAGCATGACAGGAAGGGCCTTCCATGATGACAAGAGAAAAGTGTCTTCATTTGGATGTTTAAATGAGAAAGCAGTGGAGCATTTTTTAGAAAAGCTACACTGACTGAACAGGCACCAGGAAATTATAGGATATTAAATTTGTACTATGTAACAGCAGTACTTAAAGGCACTGAAAACTTTCTTAATTAACGTCTTGTTGTGAGTGATTTGCTCCTGCAGTACATAAACTCTGTCAAAGAACAGAGGCAGCTTTTCTAATTTCACATTTGAGATTTCTAGCTGTGCTTTTCTCACTGGTTTGTACGGATGGGACTCAGTCAGAAAAGATAATGTCATGTACCTCCGTGCACTAAACCACACCCACACAGTCCTAATTAGTTTTGGAGCATAAATAACAATAAAATAAAATGTTTTTTTATTATTCTTTTCTTTGCTTTTTTTTTGCTTATTAATTCATGAATTTTTGATGTTGTTCAGAAACAGTAAACATTTTAAATAGTCAGGGGCTTTAAACTCTAAAATGACTTTGTACTTTAACACATGAATGCAATTTAATTGCTAAAACCTGCATTAACAGATTATTTAGCCACTTGGGTGTAGCACAACAAGCTGTAATTATAACAATGAAAGACAGCACACACTGGGCTGCATTAGCATTCATGTGGAGTTGTGTTTCTTTCCACTCTTTTTAGCTCTATTAGGGAAATATCTGTGGTGAGACTCTGATGGTGAGAGTGAAACAGAACAATAAAGTTGTGACCATAAAACCAAAACAATGAGTTTAAAGACAGTAAAACGCATCAGGGTCAGTTGATGATTCTCTGTGGCTTTGTTAAGGTGTCTCCTCTCACTTAATACAAGATCTATTATTAACAAAAAACATTGATTAGAGCAGTGTTAAGAAAACCCAGTGGTTTGAATTGCTTATTTTTCGAAGAGTGAGAGTTTCCGTAAAAATTTCCCAATTTAGTTTGAATTTAATTTATTTGTTTCTGCCTTCAAGGTGTTGTTTGGACTTTGTTTTTCTACAGATAACTCATATCCCCAGAGAAAATTTGACTAATGCGAGGATGTTTTTCCTTTGTCTCAACCTCTGGTGTTAAAAGAAAAAAAGTTGTGACCATGTTGTTTGAGCTTGAGAAACAAATGTATCACTAGAAAAGCACTATCACATATTTTTAGCTTTACAGTAAATTAATCTTAATTGTTAAAGATGAAAAAGTTTATTCCAAGAGATTTTTTTTTTCAACCTTATCATGCCTATACACACACATCTGTGCTGTATGCCACCAAATCATTCTTTCTAATGCGTCTCTGTCTCCATGGGTGTTAACAGTCCTGTATCAAGTGAACAATCATCTCTCCAAAGAGCAAGAATTCACATCAGTCACATACACTGGCTTTTAGTGCTTCAAAGACATAATAGCTTATCTTGAAAGATTCTTATACAGTGATTGTAGTGGGACTGTAGTGTCAGCATTTTCCTTTGAACCCACAACATTTAAAAGAAAATCTGATCTTAAAGGGCATCACTTGAGTGAAGATAAGTCATTGAGAGAGTGAGAGGGAGGTTAATTGCAGGCAATAATTTCCGTGACTGACTTTTTATTTTAGCATTGTAAGTAAAAAATACCTTTACAGTAGGCCAGTTTTGTGCTGTATGTTCATCTATATTATACAGAAGTTTCCCATCCTGAACATTTTACTAAATTTTATTGACTGTCTGGGGTCTGGATCCTGCACCTGTTTTCCGCACCTGTTAGAGGAAATGAGAGAACAAGTAACAACAGAAAAGGCAAGAGACTGACACCTCTGCAGCGAGCGCCAAATTACCGTATTATTTTGATAGAACATGCAGAGTGATAAATACATTTGCATAGATTTCAGACGAGAAAATCCCCAAATTAATCTATTTTGAAAGAACTTGCATCCCAACAGTCATGATGTGGGTATGAATCGTATTCCAAACACAGCCAGGCCTGCTGTGAAAGAGCAGTTTGCACAAATGTACAAAAGTATAAGCTTTGTAGAGGTGTTAACCGTCTAGACAGCTGTTCCTCTTGTGAATCAGAAGCTCAACTCAGTGCTTTGGTTGATATTTATCTGTAGTGAAACAAACAATGAGGGGAAAAGCCTGTTGTGAGCGACTGTCAGAGGGACACCTTGCAGTGGGTACAACCTGGAATGAAGGTTAGCAGAGTGCAGCGATGCGATGAGTGATGTGTGACAGAAAGGAGAGCGGTGTCATCACGGCTGAGCGCTCAGAGTGATCTGTGTGCAAGATAAAGGTTACAGGTTCAATCCCTGCAGCCGCTTCATCCTGCTGAGTTGTTTTAGAGAGAAGAAATCTCACCACTCACTGGCTGTACATCATTCTGAATAAGTATGACAGGTAAATGTCTGAAATGAAAAATTCAAAAGTGAGTCAGATATGGGAATAAAAAACTACAGCATGGATGTAGATGCACTTTTAAGACAACTTGTATACAGAAAGTGCCAGTTTCTCTGACAGAAATTAATTTCTGTAGTCAGGTAGGTAGAGCTTAGTTTTGAATGAACTGAACTTAAGTTGGTAAGTTTAACATGAGATGAATGCCATCTGTCAGCAGAGACACTATATCAACAAACCCCAATGAGCACCATCTGCAAGACAAATACTGATTAACAGGAGAAACCTGCTCAATAGTTATGATGAAAAAAGTCGAGAGAATGAAAATCAGTGAGGAACATTTCACTGTTGGTGCCCAGATTTGTTTTCAAAAACAGGTTGCTATTGTCCTCGTGAACAAGTTCTTTTTTCCCCCCTCCAATTCTATAATTCTGAATTATGGATTGTCTGTGATCTGTTTCATCTTGCATGAGCAGCCTCAGGCCAATGACTTGTGCATATGGACCTTATTAGCCAGACTAACAATGAGAGTGAAATTAATCTTTAATTTGGTCCACAGCTAGGTTGTCAGGAAGTAACTAATTTAACCATGTTAAATGTTTCAGAGAGCCAATTTCTAAAGGCCTCAGATCTATTTCAGAGACAGTAGCTCTGTGTCTTGGGTGAACAGTTATCACCTAGGTCCCTGACATGCTGCTGTCAGTCTGTTGGCCAGAACTTTTTTTTTTTTCTTTTCAGGAGGATGCTCAGAGTAAGGCAGCCCACTATTAAAGGACAGATGACAGACTCCCACCCAAACTGTAGTGTGGAGAAAAGGATGAAAGGACACAATCATCATCTCAGTCTCTTCTTTAAAAAAAAAAAAAAACTGTCAGATATCAAATCTTTGAAGTGAAGTCTCAGCAACAGTTGATTGTGGCGACGGCTCTTACATGGTTTGGCTTTAATCTTGTAGTCTGTTTTATTTCTTACTGTAGATGAAGATTAAAGCTCATGTTACAGTGATGTGTTGAAGGTTATAAGCACATAGTCAGAAGGTTCACCTATTCACATTACAATCTCTTTCAAGTTATTAAGTCTAGTAATGAACTTTGAAGCTGTGTTTACCTTGAAAAAACCATGCCAGCAAGATAAATACATTTCCAAGAGTTTTAAGTAAGAAATCTGTTGAAACGAGTACTAGAACTTTGAAATTAGTCCTTTATCTCCTCCAACATTAGGATTACGTAATTGAAAAATAAACAAACAAACAAATTTGTTGCACTGGAAAGAACTGACTGCCAACTACCACCAAAAAATGGGGTAATATTAAACACATGCCTGTTTCACACTTCTTTCCTCTTCTTTGAGTTTTCAGAGTACATCTACCTACCTAATTATCTGTGAAATATTACAGTTTGGTTTATTAGCACCTTCCTATTTCTGGTTAGTCAAAACAGTGAAGACAGCAGTGAAGTGAGAGGAAGGTGTCATGAGAGTGAGAGATGAAGATGATGAGGATGCCGTAAGAAAAGAGACAGAAAGAAAGCTGCAAAGTCAATATTGGTTTGTTTTTCGAGAGTTCAAATATTATGAACTTTAGTATCAAGTGTTTACTTAAATAACACATACATATGTGGAAAATTGTGGAATTACATTTTCATTTTTAAGTTTACATTATCATTTTAATATAGTCCCCTATAGGCTTCCATAGTTTTCCATTGTTCTTTTTGATAGAATTCCAACTGTTGTTATAATTGGAGGTAGACGAACTTACGGGTCCCAAAATAATGGTGTTATTTTAACCTTATCAAGGGGGATTAAGGCCAAAGAGACTGCTGTGATTATAATGGATGTGCTCTCAGTGAGCTAGCTAGCACACTGTGTCTGTCACACATACTGCACACTCTGACAGCCCTAATTTTGGAAAATTCTTATTCACATACACACACACACACAAACACACACACACACACACACACACACACACACCTGGCTCACATAATGACTTGTGTTATCTCCCCATCTGTGTTTGTGCTTTATTTGAACTCATTTAGAAACAGCCAGCTTTTATTTAGGGCAAGGCTTATTAGTGGCAGCGTGGAGAGGGAGAAGTTGGTTGGATGGTGTTGAAGTCACCTGGGAAATCATGGATTAGATAAAGCTACCCGCTTATTCCCTCAGGAGGAAAACACACAACACATTAAAAACAGTATTAAGAGGCTGGATGAAGGAGGAGGACACAGAGAGAAGCAGGCATGTAGGGACACAGAAAGGGCTACACACTTAAAGATCCCCATGAGACATATTTATAAAAATCCTCTGCTTGGAATAATAAATTGTGTCTGGCATGTTTTTTTCCACAAAAAAAGTTTGGTTACCTTGTTAAAAATCCTTAAAACAACATCTTCTCCTTCTACCTCATTAGTACATATACAATATTTACCACACAGACGTATACCCCACTCCCCTATCCAGTAATATCTGCAACTTCATGTTAATTTTAAAATACGCACACACTCATACGCTTGCACACATGCAGAGCTAACACACTCAAAGACAATTTAAAACTGGGTAATTGTCTACTAATAGGAGCATCCGTCTCTATTCATTCCTTATCTGGACTCTTCACTCTTCTCTTTGTTCTTCCTTATTCATTTCCCAACCATTAGTTTCCTTTATGTCACCCTCCTGTCGTCTCTGTCTGTGTCTGATCAGCCCCTATTGTCAGGAGCTGTCTCCAAGGATCTTTTTTTATTCTTATTTCTTTTTTGTTTTTGTAAGAGAGTTGTGTTTCTACTTCCCTGATCACCTCATTACCTCCCACTAAGATCAGAAAGCAACACAGGTAACAAAGAAGGTAATTAAATATTAAATACAGTCACAAATCACTGGAAATGTATCTTTGTTGATGCCTCTCTTTTGAGAACCAGATACAGTGATTTACAGACATGTGCCATAATGCAATTTTTCATGCTGTTATGTACACATTTTGTCAACTTGCACATGCAGACAGTAACAAATGAAAGGAAACACCTGAATAACATTAAACATGATAAATGCAAATGCTTTCATACATGGCAAAAGTAGCACTGAATGGTGACCAGATCTCAACACCTATGTGAGATTTTGGTACATTTCCACTCATTGTTTGCCCTGCTGCTGCTGCTACTGGGTATTATCACAATGTTTTCTCAAATGGCTTTATATTCTGTACAACATACAATGCCCTCTATCCTTAGACCTTTGATTTCCAAAAGAAGAAAGTACACAAAAACAAACACAAAAAAATGTACAGGGAACAAGAGGTATAGCATTGAACATTTTTTCAGAAATCTTGTTTTTCTCCTCTCAGGATGATGTTGTGAAAATCTGTAAAAGAAATTTGAACAGTTCTCCCTTTGGCTGTTTATCAAATTTTCACAAACAAACTAAACCCCACAAACAGTCCAAGCTCTTTAACCAAACCACTGAAGCCTAAACTGTTGCTGTCATTACGTTAAGTTTAATATGGTGCATTAATTTAGAATGGCAAACAAACACCTGCATCAGTGGTGTCTGGCTATTCTATCTGGTTACTAGACATCAATGGACACCTGCCAGCTAA
This sequence comes from Thunnus maccoyii, assembly GCF_910596095.1. Lineage (NCBI taxonomy): Eukaryota > Metazoa > Chordata > Actinopteri > Scombriformes > Scombridae > Thunnus > Thunnus maccoyii. The sequence goes on from NC_056551.1 coordinate 8,830,688, forward strand.
TCAAAACAAAATGGGTTTTTTTCAGCGGCTGTGATATAAAACAAACAATATGAAAGAATAGACCCGCTGTGCCTCCTCACAAAAAACACATTATCATGATAAAATATCTATTTCATTACACTTGTATGATTATTGCTCTATTGCCCGCAAAGTCAACACTGGCTGCTTCTTTAATTTACCTTGTTAGCTAACTGATGGGGGGCTGTCTAGTCTACAGCTTAAAGGACTTAATGAGCAGAGGGCCTTGTTCATGCTGCGTGGATGGCAGAGAGATAAATGGGCTTGTTGTGTCCTGGCTATGAATATTCTTAATTAGCCTTTAGTGCTTGATTGTGCTATCATTCTATTTATGTGTGTGTAGAGAGAAAATAAAGAACATCCTGCCATGTGTAGGATTGGACAAAAGCACCTGCTGAAATGAATGCCATAGTAATACACAAATACATCTTTGATTTCAAGGATTCTTAAACGCCTCCTCAAGGCTGTAGAGCTCTCAACTTATCTAGAGGATCAACCAGCCATCAGTGTAAATAAATCCTCTGATTGATCTCTGTTTAACTATGAGTAAAACCAGTCCTGTGTGCCCAGACTAATTTCCCCATCTTTTTATTCAGGAGCCCCTACTGGCCCCCATTTAAAGGAAGACAACTCCCACTGGCAGCTGCATGCTCACTACTACCCTCCTCTGCTGCGATCAGCAACAGTGAAAAAGTTTATGGTGGGTTATGAGATGCTTGCTCAGGAGCAGAGAGACCTCACCCCTGAACAGGTGAATAATATAACATGCACATGTCTAAACCCAATTTAGCCTGAGTGTACCATGTAGGGTCTGGCAACTTACTGTAGATACTAAAATATTTTCACAGTGTAATTGTACTATTCTTTTCATACTGATGACTGTTTGTTTGGCACATTTAGCCTGCATCAAGTTAATGTTTTTTTTCCAGAGCTTCTTATTAAGTGAGCAGGGATAGATTAACAGTGGTAAACTGATCATAAAGTAGTTGAATAGATTAAACTTGTGAGCTGTTAAAACTGTATAAAAGCCTGGCATTGCTGTGTTCCTGTATTTTTAGGCTGCTGAGAAGCTACGGAATCTACCAGAAGAACACCATACAAACAGACAGAACCAGTAGAAAAGGAGAGGAAGAGAAAAGGAAGATGAAGGAAATTGAAAGTGAAACTGACCTGTGATGGCTGGAATGAAGGGGGAGAATATGTACCCAGGAGCCCGGCACCAAAATGTACTTTTTGTAAAGGCATTGTTGATGCATTGCTTTTGTTTTGAGGAATAAGTGTTAAAATGAAATTTAAACTTGATGATATAAATATTTTACTCTTCACTGAAACTGTTAGCTCCTGACAATGAAAACATCCAACTGCCACATAATTATTTGAACAGTGCCTTTGTCAACACATGGATTAAATATATTCTTACCTACTCAATATACAGTATATGCTTATTTATATATTTTTTTAATACATTTGTCTGTATGCCTAGCAGGCACTGGGCTCCTTCCAGTAATTATGAAATGGACTTCAAACTAATTGTGACATGAATCCCTTCCCCCCCATGTTTTCGGGAGATAATGAGAGAACATTATTATTTTCTTCCTCGCTGTCCCTTCTGGTGAATTTAAACAATTTTTGTTTGTTGTTCTGTTATGTTTGAAAGCTTTCAAGCACAAAACGTCTCTGCCAACAATGCAATGAGTTATTTGTGATTCAAATGGCTGTCTTTGTTTCTTGTAAAGGTTTCCTTATGGGATGTAATTCTTGAATCAGTTAACTATTTGACAGCTTACAGCCACGAAGGTGTAAGAAACAGGGCGATGCTCCATTTTATGTAGAAAATATATGATTAAACAGATGCCATTTCTCCAGTTTATATTAATAGATTAATAGATAAATAAAAGTATTTTGCAGAATTAACCCCAAATTGACTTTATGGTATTCCAACAGTCTTTTTGAACATGAATACCGCCTGTTTCAAATGCTTGAAACATATCGATAACAAAGTTGGAACATGTCTAGATTAGTAAGACAACATATGCCCAAAATAGGTAGTGACATGGGTGGTTGATTATTGAATGAGGGAGTGATTTGGGACAAAGAGTTTGGATGTTTCAGCACCTTGGACAGAGACAATCTGGGATTGGTTACAAAACCATGGAAAGAGACACATCACAGTGGCTAAGTTAGGATGTTTCAGGACCATGGAGAGAGACAGAGAGAATATGTGCATTCAGGATCAACATGAAAAAATAGATTCACAAAAGTGTATCTTACCACACCGTGTATCTTAATACTTACACTCCCATATATACAGTGAAAGGATTATTGTTTGCTGTAATTGTTTTCCTTGTCCACACTGGCCGCAAAGAGATCCCTCCTAAAGCAATTTCAATGTGAGTGATGAGCAACAAAATCTACACTCCTCGCTCTGTGTAAAACAGTTCAGATGAAACTTATAGGAGCCTTCAGTAGCTATGTCTTTTAAGTACAAAAGTACCCCTATGTGCTTCAACAGACCTTGTTTGGTGGTCCTGAAAAAAAGGTGGACAGTAGACCTGTGCAACACCGAACCACCACCAACAAACTTCAGACGCAGTATTATTCTGTTAAGTTTTAACAGACCAATATGGATGTCACATTACATGTGGTAATTGCATTCGTTCCTCATGGGTGTGAACATGCATGAATGAAGGGAAATTTAATGAGTCCTCTGTTGTCACTAAGAAAGACTGTAAAGGGATCACTGAGAGCCCTCATCCTGGCATAATAATGTACTCACTAGAGAGGGGGTGGGACAAACATCCAGTGAGCTAAAGGATTCATTTGGACTATGATACTTATCATATATCCATGATAATCTCCAACTGTATTATATTAAAAACTACAAGTGAAAACAGGTTTAACATTTACTTGGTGTGATTGTAAATGCAAATATAAATGGAAAGTTAACTCTTGTCATGTGAAATAAGGTGCGCTCTCACTATGACAACAGCAGATGGTAGTGTTGCTTAAAAAGTAAAGAAGATGACCTGGATTTAGGCTGAGAATCTGACTGCTTTAACCTATACTAAATCCTTTCAATGCAATATCCTCTACTTTTTGCCACTTGAAAAAAAAGCTTCTATAAATGCCTGTAAGCCGTGTCTCCCTTCACAAAGGAAGTCAGTGTCAGCTACAGAATAGTTATCCCATAGAGCAAATAGGTGCTCAATCATAAATCATAAATCCTGAATTTTTCAATGAGGGAGAAGGGGCAGATGTTACACAATGTAACACAATGAATTATTCCTAGGAGGATTTTTATATATCCTAAAATATGCCTGGAGGGAATCTTAAAGGTTAGTGTAGGTCTGAGAGGATAGGACTGAGTCACGACAGTTTTGGGTAGAGTTAGGGGGTCATTTGACCCCAAACTGCCTGTCAAATGACTCAGATGGTAAGGACTACATGGTCTTTTCTTTCAAAGCATACTATACATCTTTAACTTTTACCTTACAGGCAGCTAGTGTTTCAGTGTGTCAGTTCATTTCAGTACATGATAAAAATCATCTTGCAGAGACTAAAACTTGCTCACAGTGATCATGTCTGCTTTCATTTTTTTTTCAATCAAAGCCACATTATTGTTGTGTAGTAATGCACTGCAGCCTTTTCAAATGCAATCCAACACAATGATAAAGTAGGTTTCAGGTTTCTTGAAGTTGATCTTGAAAATTTAAAGCAACTAAAGAGTAAAATCTGAGGAAGTAACAGGTTTTGGATAATCTGTATGCTAACCGTCTTTTAAGCAATTAGAAATTTGGAATTCAGATAAACCCTAATTGTATACCCATTTAATATTGCTTTATTAAAATGAACAAAAACAATGTTTTATACAGATACTCTGGTACTGAGTGAAAACAACAAAAATGTCACCTTTTGTCAGACAATGATATTACAGTTTTTTTTTTCTGAATGCTTAAACACTAACAGTGATTCTTGAAGCACTGCCTCTGAAACCATTAACACTTGTTGCCAATGCATTTACCAAGTGCACCAAACTGAATGCACATTCCCTGCTTTACACTTAGTTTGTAATTTTATAACAATTTTTGCAAAACTGTAAACACAACTCACTACTTTACACTCAGTTTGCAATTTATTAACACACTTCTAGCAAAACTGTAAACATTGTTCTCTACATTGCTACACTATTTTGCCAATTGCCTTTCCACATTGACACGTGAAAATACTTTCAGATAATGAGTTCACTTACAAATCAGAGCTTGAGCATTATAAATAGGCCACAGGTAAACATTTGGTTTGGACAACATTGGAGGCCAATATCAGACAAAGAGTAAGCGGGGGTGAGGAATAGAGGTGGATGAGGAGGTGAAGAAGTAAGAGGATTAGATGGAGGAGGTGAAGTAGGACTGGGGAGACGGTGAGGATGGGGAAGAGGAAGGGGAGTCGGACACAATAATTTATGAAATCAGAGCGACTGTGGTTGACCATGATGTCAACCATGGGATGAGCATGAGGGAGGCGGAGGGCAGGTTGAACCAAATCTGAGCTGCTATACTGTTGCAGGTATTATCTGGATATTTCGAAATGAGAACTGGTAAGTAACTGTAGGTGCTGTACTCTTACTGGTACGGTAATATTTACTTTCATAATGAGAAGGATCTATCACTGAAACCATTCAAATGTTTTTACAGAACTGCAAGAAAACCAGTATCTGGTGGAAGAGGTCGACTGTTCATCCCAGAGCAGGAGACCCACATTGTAAATATGGTCACTGCAAATAACTGCATCAGACTCAGGGAACTGCAGGACCACATAATGGCAGATAACACCATATTCCAAAAGGTCAACAGAGTGAGTCTCTCTGCACTGTCTCGTCTACTGAAATACTACAGAATTAGGACAAAGCAGCTGTACAGATTCCTTTCGAAAGAAACTCAGACTGTGTAAAATGACTGAGATATGTGCAGGTAAGCTATACAATCCCATCATTGCTACTTGATCTGGAAGTGTATTTTGCTACATCATATTGACTGAGCCCGGTCTTTTCATACTGTGCTACATTATTTTGTCTTGTCTCTTTCAGAGACTCATGGAGCTAGAAGCAGATGCATCATGAACTAATATATGTGGACGAGGCAGGTTTCAAACTTGCAAAAACAATAGGCCGCAGCAGAAATATCATTGGACACTGTGCCATCATCAACACCCCAGGAGAACGTGGTGGTATTAGTCAAAACGGCGTCCTTCACCATCATGCTGCATGGCACACATTATCACATTTCTGGACACCCTCCGCAACAGACGAATTCCTAATGACCAGGAGCCAGAGCAGCCCAGGTACGATATCATCTGGGACAATGTTAGTTTCCACTGGGCTGCTTTGGTCCGCAATTGGTTCACAGGTCATCCACTTTTCATCGCACTCAATCTCCCCCAATACTCTTTGTTCTTCAGTCCTATTGAAGAATTCTTCTCCGCATGGCATTGGAAGGAGGCTTGTGGAGACCTCGATCAGGGGTCATGTAAGGCCTGGATGCGGCACTCCAGGCAATACTTTTACATGCTGCCTAGCTCAAGACAACATCACATGTGATAAAGCCTTATGGACCCACAAAGAAGGTGAGATTTAACCTAATTTTTTTCTGTTCTATTTTTCTAACACAAATGTTTTTGTTTTCAAAACAGAGGGGGGCAGAGGAGGGTGGGTACCTGCTGTCCTCTGCAGGGCGGGATCTCTTACATTGATTTAATGAACATTTTTTTTCATGCTTATCTATCATTGGCCAAGACGTGTAAAATGATGCTCCAAGGGAGGACATCCTCCCTGGCCAATCAAAAACCAGAATGCAACATTGACATCATGTTGATCCAATGACAGTTTCCAGATTTTGTCTTCAATTCTCTCCACTGTAAGGCAGAGTAGCAGCTGTAGATAATGAGCAGTAGATAGCTCCTTGCATTAGCCAACGCAACAGTTAGCTTGTTGTAGCAGCCCTGAAAGACTCTTTATACATCCATGGAAGGACTGTTAAGGACTGTTGTTAAGCTAACGGGAGAAAGGATTTGGACTGTGCGGCGCAGCAGCGGCAGGACGCTGCTGGGGAGGCTGGAGAGAGAAGCAACTGGAGAAACAACCAGGAGAGTTAGCTTGTTTGACATTGTTGCTAATGATATCAGATTGGTTAACTAGCAGCCACAAAGTTCTGTTAACTAACAAACAAGTTGACCAACAGCAACAAATGGACGTTATGACATTATGACTTCATCTCCATGATAGAAAGAGGAAGATGTCGGATAACATGAGTCAGATACAGCTTCTCTCTCTCTGTCTCTTTGGTCGCTAATTTCATCTCTGATGGTTAAATGTTTCTGTGGCTGTTGTGTGAATTTATCTCCTTAACAAGAATGCAGGAGAGATCATGTAATGTGTTGTGGGTAGTTTGCTTGTTGAAGTTACAGTGGAATTGATCCAGTGTTTAACTGAGAGGTTGTTCAGTCACCTGTTGATGTTGTGTGATTAGTGAATGAGTGTGCAGGAGGTCTAGCTGCTTACTGGTGACAATTTCTTCAGTTGGTTTTTAAGCTGAGTCGTATATTGAGTAATAAGTTTAAAGTAACTAGAATAACAAGTAACATGTCAGCTTTATAGACTATATTTTGTATGTTGTGCATATAGATAAGAGTGTATACTTTTTGATGTGAACCTGCACTTTTAGATCTGTGAATGTTTTTAGTGTTCAGTCTTTCTAGTATTCAGCACTGATCTGTACCTGTATCACATTATATGTTTTGTGGTACTTTGTATATTCCAGTATACCAAGAAAATACATAGGAAACACGTGTAAATCATTTGATAAGTTGTCTGTTTTTGACGAGAACATCTGTTGTCACAATAGAACAATACTATTAATTTGAATTTAAATTTGTTGGTAAAATGACACATTGTGAACCACGCTGCAGCTAAAATGAACACCTCTATGTTTAGAAACAATATGTATATGCTAAATGTCTTTAAAGAGGCAGTCTTTTCACCACTCAGGGGTTTTTGTTTTTGAAAGCAAATTGTTTTATTGGCATATAAAATTACCCCCCACCACTCCGATTTCATCAGATAGAGACAATGATATAGTGTGATGCGGTTCGTTGTAAGATTCCATGTTGGTTTTCCTCCTGTCCTCCCCAATTTTTTGAGTGACCAGCCACCACTGGTGTGTAGAGTTTCGCAAAAATAGCCTTTAGTTTCAAAGATAGTGCTTAAGCAATCAAAAAAAAAAACAACCTGTAACATGGGTGACTTGCAAGAATTAGGTTGATAGGACTCAGTTTAGGGCCAGGAGCCCATATGGGCAGTTGAAAATGAAAGAGATAAAAAAGCAGGAGTGAAGGAAGGAAATCCATGCAAAACCTTGGAGTTTATCGACAAAAGAAGAGGAACACTGAGAAGTTCAATAAAACAGCATAATTTTTCTTTTACTGATGCACCTGCAGCCTCAAAGAACGACCAACACTGTTATCAACCACATTTTGCACACATTAGCCAGAGAAGAGTAATGAGACATATATTTTAAAATGCTCACGTGGTATTCTGGACCGGACTGAAATTAATGTTTTAACTCAAAAAAATCACCTCTACACATCAGCCTCAGTGACTCAACGGAAGAACTGTACACACAGGCTGATGATGATCAGCTTGATGTAAACTCCTGAGGTGGTAGGTTGTCAGTTATCTTGAACTACTGGGTTTTGTTTACCTCATCCTCACAGATGAATATGGAACTAAAGTGGTTCTGATTTCTTGTTTCTCAGAATTGCATCATTTAGTCTGACCTCATCTCCCTCCCATCTCCTTCAGGGGAAAACTCTGATCAAGAGGAACCAAGAGACCTCTCTCAATTTGTGTTCTTGTCCGTACTTATGTTCTTGTTCCAATTCAAAGTCCACATCCAGCCAGGTACAGTCCAAATGGCCAGATGTGTACTTGCTTCTTTTTTATCAAGGATACATCAGGAATTGACCGTATGGACTTGGGACAGCCAAGTATCCCAGAATGCATTTCGCACCTACCAGAAGTGATGGCAGAGATTTTCAGGGTCGTGTCTAGACTGAGTGGTGCCTAGTATGTCTGGTCAACGTCCATTGTATTTGGTGATTTACCGCTGGCTCTAATGTCTCTGCAGCATTTTGTTATATGATATGATTCCTTTTGGAAGATAAATGTTGGTCTCACAGATGAAATATAACACTTGTAGCTGCCACATTAGTTTGTCTGAATGTAAAGTGAAGCTTCATGCTTTTACTGGACAGAACAACAGCGCTGCCTCTGGGGCTCTATATATACAGATATCACCACATTTACATAAATATAAATGTTTTAAAATGAACAGATCAGTTTATACTAAATCATGATTTATTTTATTAAGCTACATAACAGTTTGGATTTTTATTATAGCTACATTACAAACTGAATAACATAATTTACTGTCTATCTGTCAATGAGGTTATTTTTTGTGAGACAAAAAGTTAGTGGAGCTTTGAGTTGAGATTATTTTGTCACAGTAGAGTCAGATAGTTGTGTTGAAGTTGAGCTGGTGCTGCTAGTGCTTTTTTTTTCTTTTTTAATGGTCCAGTGTGTAGGATTTAGTGGTGTGTATGGTGGCCATGAAAAACAAAAAAGGGCTTTGTGGAAGAGGGCCTGCTCCCAGTGTAGATATAAAGGGCTCATTCTAAGGTAACGAAAACACATCTCTTATTTTCAGGTGATTATACACTAATTAAAACATACTTATCAAATTTATATTCCATTTCTGCCAATATTTCTGCCTGTAGATCCCCCTACATCTTACACACTGGTCCTTTAAGGCCTAGCAGCATTTACCCAACATGTTTTGTGTCAAGTGCTTGGCCTGACACAAATTCTGATTTACAGTGAAGACAAAAATACTTGAAATATAGCCTACATGCTATCACTTGAAAATGTGTTGAAGAGAGTTTAAAATACAGTTGCTTCCATCTAAATAATGAGTCAATGAAAACTTTTCAAAGGGTGTGACAAGATACAGAATGAAAAGAGCACCAGTAAGTCTTTTGTAACTCCGTTTTGCATTTCTTTGCTTCTCATCCAAGACAGTTATGTTAATGAATGAATTCATCTCCTTTACCACTCACACTAGTGTTTTTGTCAGTGTGCCTTTTTTATTCATTATTTTTTGACTTTCTGGTGGAGTACAGACTAACTGTGGGTTGACATCAAAATGCTGTCGTTGTTTACAGAAGAAACAGGCAATGTCATTGTTTACTAGAAAAAAACATATTTCCATCAGCCTCTATCACGTCTTCTTTTTATCGATACAACAGCTATTCTCCCTCAGGCAAGCAACAACTTTCTCGCAGTATTTCACCTTTTTGTGCACTTGCAATGACACATATCAGCCACACACACTCACCACTTTCATTATTTATGAAGCTCAATCTCAGCCCCTCTATAAATATTAACACTGATTCCAGGTTTTGTTAAAATATATGGTAGAACACTGAAGATGTGCAAGTATAGTTTATGGACTGAGAGGTTCTTCGAGGACAGGGATGTTGGAGAGACAGTGTCTGTGTATTGTGTATAGCCCTCTTTATGTACTGTGACAAACCTCATTCATTCAGGTCAATATTTATCCAGTCCTCCAGGCTCACTGTGGATCCTCTTCTCATCTATTTCATCACTCCTCTGAGACTCTGTGTGTGTGTGCACATGTGTGTATTCAAGATACATATTTCTATCTCCTCACAGGCAGCGAAGAATGTGTGTTTGTGTGTGTGCTTGTGACTTGTGTGTAACTGCCGTGTGTCTCCTCTCTAGCAGAGTAAGGGGGATAGTTTGACTCCTCTGCCAAGTTCTTGTTGCTCGTCTTTTCCAGCACTGTTCAGATACAGTAGAGAATTCTTCTCCCAACGCAGCTAATGATGCCAAATGTGCTTTATGAAATCAGATTAGTGAAAATCTGCATGTTGTCTTTGTAACAACATATGCAGTTTAGAAAAGTTACAGAAGGCAAGTTATTGTAACATTTGTCAAATGATCACAGGGGGTGGACACAACACCTGTACAACTGAATGCCCTCCAACACAAAACACTGTGGAGCTTATTATGGTAATTTTTGAGAGAGCAATTGATTTAATACACCTGCACACATATGTGCACCTGATGCGTTTATGAAGCCATTTCGCTCACTCACATGTCCTTAACCCTTAAAATCACCTGAAATGTGGTGTCAAATCTTAAATATTTCTCTATAACTATTTTAACAATCAAACAATTGTGGAGTTTAGACCTGTGTGTGTGTGTGGTGAGGGGGGTATGAATTATTAGGAGATTCACACCATCATAATCTGCTTCATCAGGGCCATGTGGTTGCTGTATGCTGTGGTAAAGAAACCATATTGTTCTAAATTTGCATTATCTGTATTGTTTATGTCGGACCTCATCACTTGTAGACAGAATCTGATCAAGTAAATAGGCTTTCAGGGTCTTTATAAGGAATGCATACAAACACACACACACACACACACACACACACACACACACACACACACACACACACACACACACACAACATGCACATCACTTAAAATTCACTTTCTTCTGTTTGTTGAACTTCTGGCTGGCCGTAGAGAGCGAGATGGATGCAGGCAGGAGCTTACAGCTCAGTAGGCTCCAATTAGGGGGAGGCGTGAGCAAGGCTCTCTCCTACTAATCAGTCACCTCACTGGGTGCTGAAGATGAGAAAGAGGGAAGAGAGGGACAGAGAGGAAGACGAGAGAGCAGGAGATACAGGGAGAAACAGAAGATGGAGGAAGGTGTGGCGGTGGGATGTGAGGACATCACAGAGTGACTTAGTTTGAAAGAAAACATCCAATCTCAGCATGCTACAGCCTCAAGAATTACCATAGTTGAATCATGGCTTCTCTGGCACAATCTCAATAACAATTGGATTTATATAAAACTGTCTATCTCCGGACTATTGTATTGTATTGCATTATATTGTGAGTGTTCCTGCAGTTTGTTCCAGTTTATAGCCTGAGCACCTTTTTATGAGGCTCTGAACAGCACCCTCCCACTCTGTGCACCCTGACTCAATCCACCATGCTTGCTTTGCACTTCACTACAGCTCTTTCACCTTAAAAGGTTGCTATCGCTATCGTGTTAGCAAACAAGTGCCTACATCCAAGAAACATGTTCACTCTCATTTTAGCTCTGGTTTCCTCTCCACCAAAGTATTTTTTTAATTGAAAACAGGCACCTTTTTTTTGGAAATTGGGTTAATAAGAGCATAATTTGAAGGCCATATTACAAAAATAATAACCTAAAAGAGACTAAAAATCTCTGTAGAGCTGCAGAGTTGGGTGATAATTCATTGTGGGTTCATCACAAGTGGTCCATTTCACATTGCACTTAGTCATATGAACTATTACTACAATGAAATAATGATTTCATTAACTTATATTATTTGTATATTATTTGCATGGTGGCAGGTTGTTGCTTCAAAGCACTGTTACTCAGTCTCATTGCTCAATCCCCTGCACTAGATGTACGAAAGAAGATGCAGAACTAACCCAAAATGAGACAGAGACAGAAAATCATCAAAGTGTATATTGCTTTTGCTAGAAGATTCATAATGAAAACAAGTGAGGGGTTCAAAGATGATTAAGTGTATTTTGGACAGAGACCAATATTTGGAATATGTCCAAAATTGAGAAACATTTGATATATTATTTGGATGTATCCCAATACAGTATTTTCTTTTTCTTTTTCTAAGACCCTGTAAGATAATGTGCTGTCTCCTGAAAATGTTTCTATGTAGTCTGCTTCTAGTCAGCAGCCCCCTCAGCTCATCATGTATCAGGTATTTATAACATACATCAGAAAATCTTGTGGTCATTTGTGGTCTGTAGTTTGTATTGTCATTAGAATGTACAAATGATTTATCTGTTAAAGGGGACCTATTATGCTTTTCCTTATTTTCAGTCATATATATAATGTTAAAATGTCAGATGTTCAAATTAAATGTGATCAAAGTGTCAAATAATGTAGTAAAGGTATGTAGAAGTAATTCCTGTGAGCAAAAAGCACCAGCTTCAGACTGCTGTGAATGCTCGGTTTCCAATGGTTTCTTTCTCCTTTCAGCCTGAGCTGACGTCAGCATGTGACAGATTTCTTTATATGGTCATTTTTCACTGCTCCACTCTACTAACATTATGGCATTTTTCGATTGTTTTGGGGGTAGTTACACCGAGCCATGGCTAGAGTCGAACTGGCACACTGTGAGTGTTTTACCATTACACAGCACGGCAAAGTAAAATAAGTTGTTTACCTGTTGGAGGTGTGCTGGTCATCTGCAGCACTTCATCAAACATCATCATTACTGTGGCTGCTTCTGCTTATTCCTCCCTGCATTATTCCTAACTGATTTGCTGAACAAAGAGCTCCAAATACAGTATCTCCACATCTTGTTGTGTTGACTGTTTTTTTAGCACTGCTAAAGAAGCTGTGCTAATCCTGTGAGGAACACGCCTCATTTCCTGTAAATTCTTCACAACAAAAGTCTTGTTATTTAGTCATTTAAGCAGTAAAGCAGGAAAGGTTTTGTTTGTATCAGTGATAACTTAACACAACTCTGATACGACTGCCACTCAGCAGGCAGCCGTAAAGCTGGTGGGCTCATCGGGAGGGGGGCCTTAAAGAGACAGGACCTAAGGCCTGTTAGAGATAGAGGCTGAACTGAGAGGCTGCATAAAGGGCCACTATAAGATAAAGAACTGTGTAACTATGCAACACTGCTATAGTGGAGTCCCATAATAAGCCCACTAAATAACAAACAATAAGCCTTTAAGCTAAAAATTGCCATGCCAACCTCTGCCTTGGAGTTCAATTTTAAATCAGTAGCAGAGCAGCAGCAGAGTTAAAACTAAGCTAAAAACTTTCACAGTTGGTTCCTGTAACCATGGAGTGCTGGTATAACTGAAGTTAACAGAATTGTTTTTCTTGTTTTTTTTCTTGACATGGGGAGGCTCTCTAGTGGGCAAAAACTGATGATTAAAATGCAAACACAACATGATTAAAACACCACCACAGCACTGCTGTTATCAAGTAAACCCTCTAAAAACCCAACCAGTGTTCTATCTGTACATCTAAATTAACTTTGTAAAATCCAACTTTCTTGCATACATCATTTAGGCCAACCATGACTTTGCTCTGCCTTGGAGCTCCATTTTAAATCAGACCAGCAGCAGAATTCAAACGAGGCTGAAAACTTTCACAGTTGGCTCCCAGAGCCATGCGGGTGTACTGAAAAAGAACAAAGAACAATGGTTTTCATGGCATGGGGAGACTAGTGTGACAAAAAAAACAAAAAGCAAACAAACAAACAAGAAACACCCATTTTCAAAATAAGACACACCCCAAAGGCAGTGTTATCACTTAAACTTTGCAGAAGCTGTGGAAAACCCATTGTGTGGGCCTACTTCATTCTATACATTAGTGTCTGCTCAATGTGAAGGAGCAATATGTAAATGAACAACAGAGGGCAGTCAGAGACTTTTAAATAGCAACAGTGATGCACAATGCAGATGACAGGTAACATAAATAACAATCTGTGTAATTCTCAATCTGTGAAATGAATTCCTCCATTAGCACTCTTGTCAGCATCCACTAAAATGCTGACAAGAGAGAAAAAAGAATGTTTTACTGTCTTAGTGTGAAGGCAGGAGGCGCTGAACAAACCCTTTCTGGATAAATAAGATGTAGGAACATTCTTTTGGAGGTGAGTGTGAATATCACCTTATTCTATTCTTTGTATTTCATTGTATTGTATTCCACCAATAGTCTATATCTACACATGGCATATGGCTGGAGTTATCAAGAATTGGTGATATTGTTCATGACAATAAGCATTATTGAGTATACGCTCCACTGATTTCATACATTAAGATTAGTTTACTTGCCATAAAGTGAACTACTTACCCTGTGAACACAATGTCTTGTGTGACGATGGTGGGAGTCTGAGAAAATAACCCTGGTGATGTCATCAGGGTAAACAGATGATGTCATCTTCAAATTTTTAACACAAAGCCTGTGCTACTTGGGAGTGTGTAGTTTGAAAGACGTCTAGGCATGGAGGGTCTTATGCTGCAATCCATTGCAAGTCGGAAGTTGATAGTTCTGAGTCAGTATTTCCGACTTCCAATCTAAATGCGTCCCAGTGCATCTGCTTGGGAAAATACGTATGCCTATAGCACACTGATGGTTGTATGGCAAGTCTCTAAACTTCAAAAGCATCTACTGAGGACCTTCAGATTAGCACACACTTTAAAAGATATGAGAGGAGTAGACTAGTACTGCATGCTTGCAAATACTGCTATCAAGCACAAATCAACTGAATGGAAATGGCAACAACAAAGTTGTTACAGCACGTTTAACAATGCAAACTCTACATGACGTAAACATTGATGAAAATGTAATTCTGCTTGCTGTTCACTGTGTGCGCTGCCATATTGCTGTGATGTCAGGTGTGTTTCAGTCGGCTAGATGGATCTTGCTCAAGTTTCCAACTTGAATAACTGTCTATTGCACTTTTCCATGTCTGAGGTCATTTTTTTCTGAGTCCCGAGTACAATGGATTGCAGCACAATGCAAAGATGCTACTTGGTACGTTATGGGAAATGAAGGATCCAGCATATTTGGGGCTACAGCCATAATAGAAAGAAAAAATCAGGATAGCTCAGCGTCTGGGTGCTTTTCATTAGTCTGAAATGTCTCTTTGTTTCCTAAGTCCCTCCCACATAAGATGCAAAGGAGAGATGCAAGGAAAGATATGAGGGAAGAGGAATTGAGGGAACACATATATAAAGGAATGAGACGTAATTTTCTCTGAACCATCATCATGAGGTAACGTCAGTTTCTGATGACCGCAGCACAGCTGGCTCAGCTAGCTCAGCTGTCAGTCTACAACTCTTTAGTGTCTTTTGATGCCTTGGAGTATGTATTTACACAGATAATGTGTTGATATGACCAAATAATAATAAGGGTGCACAATTACACTGCCAGTGTTATTAGTGATGTGTAGTCATGACATCACTACAAACATGACAAAAGAGAAGGTGAAATATCTCTGCATACTTCACTTCTTTTAAAATAAACTGTTTGATAAGCCTCCGCACATTATATTGTGAACAGATCTGTCAAACCACAGTTGGTAAAGTTACTGCTCAGAGACTGAATGCACATGAGCTGGCAGCAAAGTTTATTTTTAAATATATGATGGGAATTTCTCATAATTTTGTAGCTCATGTCAAAATATACTTTCTACCCGACACACTTGGATACACTGGCAATTTTTTGGCCTCAGAAAAAAAACAAAACAGACTCACCTCTTCCCCCTGACTGTGATATATCCATGATGCAAGTTAAAATGGGAAAATGCAAAGAAAATCTTTGATGAGTGATGAAAGTGGTTTTATCCTTCCTTTATTAATCAGACCTACAGTGAACACAAATACAACAAATTTGAACTAGACTGGGGATCAGAAAACATCTAAACTTGGGAGTGATATCACACCTTAGTTGGTTCTGGTTCAATAAAGGGGTGTGTCGGTTTGATAAAAGACTTCAGCGAAGGATGGTCTCAAGCCTCCTGCAGGCAGTCTCTGCGCTCCTCGCTCTTCCAAACAACAATAAGGGAATTGAGACATCCATCACGGTGGCAGACCGGAGCGATTTCCGAGTCACCTGAGGAGCAAGGAGACATGAAAATAGGGTAATGAGAAGCACCTTCTGCTGCACCCATTGTGACCTGTCTCTTTTTTTATTTGTCTCTCTAAAGTCCACCAGCTTTATGGAAGTAGAATAGCAAGTTGCCGGAGTGCCCCTTCAAGTCTGTAACGAACTGTAACAACTCTAAACACAGGGATAAGGACTCAAAAGCAAGACTCAAAGAGGCAGAAATAAAAGGCAAAAGTTGTTTACTCAATAAGCAGACAAAGATCGGCAACAGGAAATCAGTCAATGAGGGCAAAAAGAACAGAAAAGAGGCAGGCAGGGGTCAGTAACAGGCTACCAGATAACAGGATCACTGGAACACTATGACTGGGCAGTACATAAGATGATCTGATGAAGTGCTGAGGCAGAGGAGCTGATGTATACAGGGGCAGTAATGAGGGAATGGGAAGCAGGTGTGACTGGTGGGAAAACAGGGGTTACTACAGGGCAGAAGGGAGTGGCTGGATCTGGATTGACGTCAGAGTTAGTAACAGAGAAAAACGGCATGAATGAAACTATAAACTAATCAGATCCGTGACAATTGTTGACAGAATGGTTACACTTGGTAAAACTGGATTTTTAAAATATTACATGGAATGACATCTTTTATAACATCATGTATACAATATACAGCAATAGATCTCCTTATATTTTCTACAATAACTCTGAATAAACTCTAAATCGAACAACACAAAGTTCATACCTCCTCCTCCTCTCACTCTCATTTTTGTACTTGTACAGTCTACTCCTCTTTCTTACTTTCTCTTATCTTCATCCCTTTATCCCCATCTTTGTTATTCTACTACATTTCATTTTCCACCATCTCCCTCGTTTATCTCCTCTTCTCTATTCTCTCCTTCCTCCTCCACCCCAAGGATAATTTATCTGTATAATAGCTGACTAAGCAGCTATTGGTGTTATCGTGTTTTTTTTTTTTTTTTTTCTTTTTTCACATTGACAAGAGAAACAGATACAATCGATAGCCCCACAGGGCAACGTAGGAGTTTCATAGCTACCACGAGAATTAGCAAGCAGATAGATTTCAGAGGTTGTCTGGGTCTGTGCTGCTCAGCTCCCTTAACTCCACTTCATAAAACCATCGAGAGCGCTGTTGGATTATAATATTTATTAGTTTCTGCGAGATAAACAGGATAAACATGCAGCAATATCCCAAAATCTCCATACTCTTATTGTGGGAGAGAGAGAAATGGTTAGATCTGGAGAGGACGCAGATATGTCTTCCTCCACCATCAGATATTTAGAAAAAAATGACATAAATGTTAGTTTAGTAGATAATAAAACACACACACACACACACACACATTGAGAGGCTGCAAGTGATAACCTCAACTCTGGTCAAATCAAGATAGGAAAAGATTGAACGCTGTAGGACTTCTGGAATCTGCCTCCAGCTCTCTGCACAACAGGAAACAACCCAACAACAAACAGTCTTTTATCCTGTTTGCTGAAGCGTTGTTAAACAAACGCCTGTTAACCTGAGCCGTCCGCTGCTGTTACGTGGATGTTATCTCACTGCCCACTCTGTGTTGTTTATATTGCCATTTATTGTCTCGTAGAATTTGTTTTATCATAGCGGCTCTCCAAAGCGAGCAGATGTTACCCAGTTTTACCCCATGGGGACAATCTGATTGCAGTTTTAATTCCCAAATGTAAATCCATTTTCACATCCTGGTGGAGTGTTATGTGGAAAGTTTGTGAAAGGCTTTGACCTTTTTGCCTCATACAAAAGGAGGGATGTCCAACTCTCTGTGTGCTGCTTCCAGATTTATTTATCGAGCGTGGCAATGCATATGTTTCAGCCCGCCATGTTGTCTTCGCCATGTGTGATAAATAAAATCACACTGAGCACACACTGACTCTTCCTTATCTCTTTTTTTTTTAATCCTCTTCAGAATTTATGTAAAACACTTTCTTTTTTCAACAGATACAAGATAAAGGCAGACGACACCCTGTCGGAACAACAAAAAAAAAACATATTAAACTAGAGGCAAGTTAGTTAACTTCTTCCTTTATGTAAATTTTAAATATTTAAAATTTTAATTCTCATCATGATGGGTGAAAAGTGCTACTAATCCCATTAATGTGGTCAGATTGGGCCACCCAAATGCATCCAAAATTTAAGTTTGTTCATAAATCTGTCAAAATCCTTTTAAACAAAAATAAAAATGTAAAATGGTTGTGGTGTTTCAACTAACAAAGTGAGGAATATGCAGAAGCAAACTGTTTATTGATCTTAATGCAATAACAAAGAGAAAATACATTAGCCAACTCTGTCTGTCCAAGGCCAGGAAGCCTGTTATATACTCTGCTATGTGTTTGGCATGCTTTCAAACACATAATCTGAATCCTCTTTCTGCATTCTTCACACAGCCACAGCCGTCCACATTGGCACAGAGACAAACACACCTTGGTCTCAGGTGGCCTTCAACCTACTCTATCTCTGCTGTGGACTATTTCTCATTACCTCATCAATTATATAAAAGATTTGGATCCGTTCCCTCTTCAGAGTGAAGAGGGAGCAGGGTGATCTTCAGATAGGGAGATTCACCTTAATTATCTGTGATATGTTCATATCCATGTGGATAACAAGTGACAAGATGGCGCCACCCGTGGCAGACGTCTTTTCGTTTTCCGCTCTTGAACACTGAGTTTACAGTATTCACCAGTATTATTATATATACCTGGGCTACATTGTTCACTCCACACCAAACCACTGTTTCAGAGAAGGCCCTCCAGCACTGTGCTCGAGTGAAGAAGGCAACCGGAGGAGACCCTTGTTGAGGAACAAGCAAGGCAAGAGAGGAGGCCTTAATGCTAGGCTAAAAGCTCCTTATAATTAATAACCGCTGTCGAGCCTCTTGTTAGCTAACTGGAAAATAAGTTTTTGACAAGCTGAGAGCCAGGATAACAACACATGAAACTAGAGACTGCTGTGCCGTAATATTCAAGGAGACATGGCTGTCAGCCAGTGTGCTGGACTCAGCATGCAGCAACAGACTCATTCCGTTCACTGAAGAGACTGCACTGTTTCCTCCAGTAAGGCGAAAGTGGGAGGTGTGCGCATTGTTGTGAACAATGCGAGATATGGAGACGTACAGTCTGTACACAAGCATTGATTGCCAGATGTGCAACTGCTACTGTTGAAATGTCGACCCCTTTACCTACCAAGGGCAATCAGTGCTATGCTTTTAACTGTAGTTTACATCCCACCATGCGCTAACTAATCAGTAGGTTTACTTCATGATGTCATCAGTGCTCAGGAAACCGCACACCCTGATGCTGTTTTCATCATCGTGGGAGACTTCAACCACTGCAATCTACAGGCTGTGCTACCAAAATATTAACAGCATGTGAATATCCCCACAAGAGACCAGAATACCCTGGATCATGTATACAGCAACATCCGGAATGCCTATAAAGCTGCCCCCTCCCCCACTTTGGACTCTCAGACCACATCTCTCTGTTCCTGTACCCCCACAGACAAAGGCTCAAGCAGACTACCACATGTGAGTAAACAAGTCAAACTTTGGTCCCCAGATACTGAGAGCATTATGCAGGACTGTTTTGCTCACACAGACTGGGATGTGTTTAAAGCTGCGGCCACATAAGAGAATTCTTCCATAAACATGGAGGAGAATGCCAAATGAGTAACTGGTCACATCAGTACCTGCACTTACACTATATTACCCACCATACAGGTCAGAAAATATCAAAACCAGAAGCCCTGGATGAACAGTTAAGTACAACACATGCTGTGTGCTCGCTCTCTTGCATTTAGATCAGGCAATGAGGTGGAGTACAAAACAGCAAAGTACAGACTGCAGAAAACAATCAGAGAGGCAAAACAGCAATACAAACAGAAGCTGGAAGGCTACTACTCTGCTGCTGATGCCAGGCGCAGGTGGCAAGGCTGACAACAGATCAGGGACTATAAGGGCGCCACCACAGAAATAACCAACACCACCATCTCCCTACCTGAACTGCTTAATAAATTCTATTCCCGCTTCGAGACCTCCGACAGTGAAACACAGAGGGGGCTCTCACACTCTCAGAACATACAAGAACCCCCACTGACTGTCTCACCAGCTGATGTGCACAAAGTCCTGAGGAGAATTAACCCCTGCAAGGCAGCAGGCCCATATAACATCCCCGGACGGGCCCTCAAGACATGTGCTATAAAACTGGCTGATGTTTTCACCTCCATCTTTAACCTGTCCCTTGCATAAGCCACAACCCCAACCTTATTTAAATCCACCACCATCATCCCAGTCCCCAAAAAGAGCCCAGTCACTTATCTGAATTACTACAGGCCACTTGTACTCACTCCAATCATAATGAAGTGCTTTGAGAAAGTGGTTCTGGCCCACATCCAGAGTAATACACCTGAGTCACTGGACCCCCTGCAGTATGTGTACCACCCCAACAGATCCACTGAGGACACTATCTCTGCAGCTCTGCACATAGCCCTCTCCCACCTGGAAAACAAAGATGCTTACATCAGAATGCTTTTCATCGATTACTACTCAGCCTTTAATACAGTCCTCCCACACAAACTCACAAACAAACTGTACAACCTTGCCTTGAACTCCACACTCTGTAACTGGCTGTTAGATTTCCTCGTTGGCAGACTGCCAGAATTCTGTCAGAATTGAAAATCTGACATCAAATAATGTGATGATGAACACTGTCACCCCACAAGGACGTGTCCTCAGACCCATGCTCTACACACTATTAACCTACGACTGCGCTGCCTCAGACAAGGACAACGCTATCCTGAAATTTGCCGATGACACTACTGTCATTGGTCTGATCACTGGGGGTGATGAAACGGCATACAGGAGAGAGGTGGCAAGTCTGGTGACATGGTATGACAGCAACGACCTCTCTCTCAACACAGATAAGACCAAGGAGATGAAAATGGACATGAGAAAGGAGAAGAGACCTCATCAACTGCTGACAATCCATGAGTCTGAGGTAGAGAGGGTCAGCAGCTTTAAATTCCTGGCCGTCCACATTGATGATGACCTCACCTGGACATGTAACATCACCCAGCTGGTCAAGAAAGCACGACAGTGGCTGTACTTTCTAAGGAGACTGAGAAAGTTCGGCATGTCACCGAGGATTCTTAGCAGCTTCTACAGTTGCATTATAGAGGACATCTTGACCATCTGCATCACTGTGTGGTATGAGAACAGCACCACCATGAGCCACAAATGCCTGCAGAGAGTGTTAAAGACTGCTGAGAAGATCAACAGGGTGCCCCTAACATCTCTGCAGGATATCTACCACTGAAGAGTCCATAGAAGAGCCTGCAGCATCATCCAAGACTCCACCCACCCCCAACACAGGTTTTTCACACTTATGCCTTCTGGCAGGAGGTACAGAAGTGTGAAATGCAGGACCTCTAGGCTGAGGGACAGCTTTTATCCTCAGGCCATCAGACTGATCAACAGATCCAATCCACTGCCCCTGACCCACCTCACACATGCACATATACACACATACACACACAGATACACATACACACTCCACACTGCACACTCACAGATATTTACCAACTGTCTGTATATAGAATTTTTTACAGATATTTTGTCACCTAATACTACTCTGTATATTGTATATTGTACATAGTGTTCTATGGATATTTTATTATTTTCTTTTATCTCTCCTGACATTTTATTTATTTATTTTCTTTTATTTGTATGCTTTTCACTTTCTATACCTCATGTTTCTTTGATAAACAGCATTCACAGTGGAAGGCAAAGGAAGAAAACTTGTTATTAACTGTGCATATGACAATAATACATATGACATATAATGCATGTAATGCATATGACAATAATATGACTGCTGCTTCCTATGACAGCAACTGGATAGCTGCTGTCATTGGAAAAAGCAGTCAGCATTTTTGATCACATGACGAAGAGGCATAAGACAGCTATCAGATATCTCAGTCCAAATAATCTGTGCCCAAATGTCAGGTGTTTGTGTAAAAATAAGACTAAAGGTGTAGATTCATAACCTCCAGGATACACACAAATTTTTTGCATGAAAACTATTGCATTTAATTGTGTCTTTTCATTGACTTTGTTTACAATTGTACCTCATCTAAAGGTTGTTTCACATTCTATCTGAAGGGTAAAAGTCTACAGCCACACTTGCAGCTCTGTACTTCGGTATAGTGGTGCTTTTGGCTAAATGCTTACAATGACATGATAATGAATAGAAGGTGATGTTCAACATTTTAGCTTATCATGCTAAAATTTGCTAATTAGCACTAAAGAAAAAGTATAGCTGAGTCTTATGGGAGTGTCATTCATTTTGCAGATGTAGCATCATAAACCAAGTATTGGAGAAATTACAATTTTGACCTGATCATGGCACAAGATTAAAAGTTATGGAATCACCAAAGTTATTACAATTCATCTTGAGGGGGACATGAATGGTTTTACCAAAGTGCATGTCAATTCATTCAACAGTTGTCAAGATATTTCACTCAAAACCACAAATGTCAACTTGCTGATGGAACTAGAGGAAAAGCCAGTCACCAAAGTCAGTAAGCTTCATCATCTGGGGACCATCAATATTTGAGTCAAATTCCACGGTAAGCCACCCAACAGATGTCGAGATATTTCAGCCTGGACCAAAGTCGTGGACTGACCGATCATTCATTGCCATCACTGCTAGCTTAACTTAAAATTTATTTATTTTATTTACTTATTTAAGCATGCATCCTAACAATGCCCACAGTGTTTACAAATGTGATTTAGATACTTCAAGTCCTTTTTTATGTGTGCTTGTCTTTCCTGTCCATCTAGCACCACCTAGCTTGGTATTGACATTGACCTCTTAATTTAATCAGAATCCATATACAAAATGCTGTTGGGAACCCAGATGGGTCTTGGCTTGCACGGTTCATATCGCTGACAGCTGGCTGATTTTATGAGTGTGTACCTGCCTTACTGTGAGACTGCTCTGAGCATGTGGGTTATCCTTAGTCACACAGTGATTTCACCTGGCAGAAGATGAGGTTAGTAGCCTGGCAGAGTGAAGCTCCATCTCTCAGTGATTCATCCAGGCGTGGCTCTATAGCTGCTGTGGATGTTAGCACTGGTTGAGCTGGCTCACTTCCCATCTCTCTACTTCATCATCTTCATCTATCTTGTTTGTTTTCTTATCTCATTCTCAGTTTCCATGTTATTGTTCCTTTTAATGTTCTGTCTTAGCATCTACTGCATAGCTGTACCAAAGATCCTTAAACAGACCCAGCCAAATTGCGTTTCTTATTTTTTCTGTTATGAGGTATTTCTTTACCTTCACTGGGCCTTTTTTACACTTCACTTGTTTAATTATGTCACATTACACGACCACCTGTGTATACACTTGATCCTGGATGTTCAGTATTTTTACTATGATTTCACACTGTACACAAGATGACCTCATGTTAACACATATTAACATATGTGTTGAAAACTTGCCAACATTGGTTGCATGCACAGATTCATCTGTTTCACAATTCCCTTATCTGAGTCCAATAAAGGTAGTTTACATCCACAAGGGCACAGATCTGTTAGTGCTTAGTCAGTCTGTTGACAAGTGATTGCCACTCAATCTATACTGAATCAATAGTAAGCTAATGAGAGGACAGAACCACATAGGGCAATATTGACAGCCTTCTTTCTTAAAAACAACAAGGTGAAAAAACAAAACAACACCAGGTTGGAAAATACTAAAATTTCCCTTTATTTCCCTTTATTATACTATACAATGTAAATATATACCATGTAACCACATATTAATATGCATCATATCTTTTTTATACATTTTTGTTTTCATCAGAGGTCTTTCTGGTTGTATCTCAGGGTCACAAGCTCTGATTTCATTTTACCCAGCCATTCAGTCCTTCAACATGAGAACAAGCCAATCAGTGTACCAGCAGCCAGTCTCCATCCCACAGCCTGGCAACAGCAGGTAACCAGCCACACAGCCGGCCAGCAGCTGATGGCTAATCAGACAGCCAGCCAACAGCCAGTTAGCAGCCACCTGGCTGGCCAGCAGCTGTGACCAGCCGCTGAACCACCACCAGGCAGCTACCAATCTGTCAGCCAAGGACGACCTGACAGATGCTGAGGTGAGGAAAGCTGAGTCCCTACAGCAGCCAGGTGCTTCGAGTCACGGATAAATATATCCAGGCTAAGGCCAGGGAAATGGATCTACATGATTTTCATGCAGATTTTTCTCTGGGTACACATATTATTTTAATTTTATTATTGTTATCTTGCTCACTCTGATATGTGTGAGCAGGATAACAAGCACAAAGAAATGTGTTGTCAGTTAAAGAGAGAAAGTCAGTTTCATGTATAAACAGGTTTGGAAGGGTATGATTGTGGAATTGTATAGAATTATGTGATACTGGAAGTTTCATGTTATTACTAGAGATACATCATTTTCAAGGAGGCAAAAGCATGTGATTTTTATATAAGATAACATACATTTTATTTGGCATATAAGTATATTTTCTCAAATAAAAAATCAGTTCATCATCAAAAAATAAAACAAAAAAATACTGTCAGACAGGATCATAGAGAACAAGACATATGACAGCTGGTAGTCTTACTTCTTTGCAGTGAAAATAACAGTGTGTCAAATTATTCAGATGAATTCAGAAATTTAACAAACAGTGTTTCCTATTTTGGTGTCTTTGTGGTACCTCATACTGTTGACTTTCCTGCTGATTGGATAGTACTCTTATGCCATGACTCTTTTATCATGAGCAAAACCAACAAAAGGAACAAACAGAAAATGGGCTTAACGTTTTAATGAACTAATTTAATAAGGATCATATTTATAATGGATGGGGCCACTATAATTTGCCACAGAAAACAGTGCATAAAGTAGCAAATCCTGCAAATTACAAAAAAAGTCAAAGAATATCCCTCCATTTTAGTAGACTAATATAATTTCTCTAGGCTTCAAAGCACCTTCATCTTTCATCACCTTTGATACATGCATTCATCTAGAATTTCCTTGTATATCTTGAATGCATCATGTGTATTGTATGGATCTAAACATCAAAAATACATGCATATAGACAAATACATATACATAAAAAACAATGAGATCTAACACAGATGGAGCAAGATTTTGTTACTGCTGTTGATATATGTGTGTGTTTATGGATGACTTCTCACTGTTTGTATACTGATCCAGGAAACTGCTGCACAGAAAATATGCTTTTGTCTTGGTATAAATGATGAAGCAACATTTAAAAAAAAAAGCTTTTTATCTTTTTACTAACACAATAAATCAATGTGCTTTGATTGTCTAGGGATTCCATTGCTCATTTGTGTTGACTGTATTCCCCCTTTCATCAGAGGCAAGTGCTTTCTTTTTAGCCAAGTTAGCAGTATGGCAATGATGGTCAGTTTTTCGGTTCACCAGTTCAGCCGAGAGAATATTATCTCAACAACTGTGGGATAGATTTCTATGAATTTCTGTACAGACATTGATGATCCCCAGATGATTAAGCATACTTTGGTGATTCTCTGACTTTTCCTCTATTGTTATTTTTTGTTTCTTAGTGAAATGTCTCAAAAACTATCAAATGGATTGCCATGAAATGTGGCTCACTCACAACACAAGAAATTACATCATTAAATTTCATGTTTGACTTAACATGATGACCTTTCTGCTTACACCAGCTTCACACAAATAAACTATGTAATACCATGCACAATGAGCATTACGGCATCGCAGAGCTGCTAGTGTGGCTGTAGACGTTTTGTCTCATTTTACTTTTACTCACTTTCCGTTTCTGGTAGTATTTCTGAGGTCTTAGCATGTTTACTGTAAACATTGTCCTCCTGCAGCAGAAAACATACATACTTGAGTGAAATTTTTTGAGCTTTAGTAACTTAAATTCACATTGCATTACTGTAAACTGCGCAAAACACAGCCTGCCAACATCTTTTGATTGCTTTGGACAGCTGAGCAATAATGCTGGCAGCTGCACTGTATATCTTTTTCCCATGATGGTGGCACACTGCATTGTAACCTTCACTTCTCATGTGCTGATGTTTTATTGTGCAGGTGCGATAACAAGATGGCCCCACAGTGGATGATGTCCACGGATCAGAGACACACTCTCCAATCTTGTTGGTAATTTTCTCTCACAGTGTAATACTGATACATGACACAGAGGAGAGGAAGATGGGGAAATATTGCCTGTCCACAACACTGTAGCAGCTCTCTAAATCTCTCTTTGTGTACTGCATCCGAGCATCTGATTTTTCTCTTTGACAATAAAATCCAATCACAAACCAGCCATCTGCTGACATCTCTGATAAAATGGGCATTTAACAAAGTTTAAATTTCATTTCACCTCTGTGGACAAGTTAGACTGAATGTCTTAGCAATAATAACAGGAGAGGCTATCTTGGCTGGCTGGTGAAAGTCGAGAAGACAAATGTCAATAAGTGTAACGAGAGGAAATGACTTTGAAATTGAATTGAATTTTGAATTTGAAAAATGGCTCTATTTTTATTTCTGCATCTTTAAGGCAGAAAGTTCATGTTGATATTTGTTCTCCTGGTACAGTGTGGACCCTTTGGTGGACAATTTTCCTTTAAACTTTGAAAGTTTTGTTTAAAACTGAGATGAAGAAAGGCATACAATATAGTATGCCATAGCTTATTTCAACTGATGCCCTTATTCCTCTACTATAGACCTCTGAAGCACTTGTTACAATATTATCCAGTTTGTAATAAAATGTCTTTTGATATAATACGACTGCTTTCCTGGGGCACAAAACACAGGTAACTTACTGCTACATACAGGTAACTTATTGATGTGAGAGAGGTTTGTCAGATCAATGAATCCTGTTGTGCTCCATGGGTTGTTCAAGGAGCAGCTTGACCAGTCAAACAGGAGGCAAGGCCAGCAGGAAAAGCCGGTTTAGCTTTGCACTTCCCGTTAGCCATTCTGTTCTTGCGTAGTTCCCATCACAAAAAGACCTAGCTTTTCCCTCAGCTCTCCCCTGAGTCAGGTCCAGCTTCAGGGTAGGCCTCCTGTTCTGTTTTATCTTCAGTTGCAGCTCAAAAGCAAGCTTAGTAAAGTAATTTTTTACGAGAAACTCGAGGTCCCTATCTCCATCCATTCTGCTAACCTGCTAACTGGTCCCACCAGCTACTCAGTACAGGCAGTTTATTTTTATGATGACAAATCTTCTTCATAAAAAACTGCCTGATGACAGTGTTTGATTGGTGAGAAGCCAAGTTCAACCTGGCCTCCCTTATTTTTTTTAAACAATGAACTGACCATTCAGTGTTGAGCTAAGTCAAGCACTGGCCTAAATCTGATTTGGCTAAAACTTTAACTTTTGAGCGATGCATTTCACTGTCCACTAGACAGAGCAGAGGACATCAACTACACATTGTAATGCATGCAGCAGAGGGGCACTGTTTCCCTTGCTACACCAACTGAAGAAGAAAAATATTTTTTTGATAACAAGGGATTGGCAAAAATCAGTAAAAGGCACATACATGGGAATAATACATTTTGTTTTCTTTATTAGAATACATTTATGGGGAGGCCAGACTTCCTTTGGCCTCCGAGAGAAACCGCCTCTGGTGGCAAGAGACACTAGTGGAAACATTAACTTATTCAAGAATACACACATACACATACTTTATTCACAAATGTATTTTTCCAGATGACAGAAGTAGCTGTTGAGTTTATCACATCTTCCTGTCTCTGCTCTAGATTCCAGACATTAAGCAGACAGCTCTGAACCACCAACTCTCCACAGCAGGTGTTTGTGTGTTGCTCAAAGCTGAGATGCTACCACCCTGCTGTCCAGGTTAATCAAGCACTAACTGCTCTAAACCACAATCCCTGCCTGAATGCTGAAAGGAGCACAGAGTACAGCTAGGCAATGTTGCACAGAGGAAGCTGCAAATTTAGACAGTCAGTTTCCTGTTCTCTACTGACATCTTCACAGTGAGTATATCGACATAAATAACTGTCTGAACTTGTACCTTCACTGAATCCTCCAAAAAACAGGCAGGTGTTGAAAGGTGATAATCTGTTAACTCCAAACTGCATTTGTGGAAGTAAGGCCTCATTTACCTGAGCTAATACAAATTGGTTTTGAGTAAAATTAGCATTTATGGATTATTTGAGCTATAGTAATTGTCATCAACCAGGGATATGACGTATCTTGTTGGCCCTGGGGTCATCCTCATAACATTTTCTGCCAACAACTGACCTCACCTCTCAGGTGAGGATGAAGATGAAATGACCAGAATGTAACAACCACCTCAGCAGGACCCTCTTCATCATCACTGGATTGTTCCACACTGGTTGTCGCTTAGTCTGGATCATATTCTGTGTTGTCTTCAACTTCTGACACTTCGTCCTCTAATGCATCTTCACTGTCAATTTCCTGGCCTCTCTCCTCCTCATCCGTGTGTGTGTATGTGTGAGTGTGTGTGTATGCCGGTCATTTTGGACAAAGTCATGGAACTTTATGACAATCCGATTAAATGAACTACATTTTTCAGAGAGAAAATAAACACAATAGGAGGGTTAAAGGGGACATATCATGCTTTTAGAGATTTTCTGATATTTTATACTGTGATAATGTCGGATGTGTATGTTTAACATGGTCAAAGGTCCAAACCCTGAAGTGAAGGTATGTAAAAATGCTCCCTGAAAGTCAAAAGCAAGGTTTCAGCCTGCTCTGAACCTCCACTTCCTTGTGATGACATCAGATTGTTTGCGCATGTCCACAAATGGCTGTCCATTCTGTAGCCTTTGTTGCTAAGGAATTGGGCTTGAATATACACCAATGTGTTTGAGAAGTTTCCATTTTGAGTAAAGAACGCTAAAAAGAAACAAAATCTACTACTCTACTACTTAAAGAGACAGGAGCTAGAACGGCCTGTTTCAGATAGGCTGAACTGAGGTGGTGTAAAAGGGCCAGTATAAGATAAATGAGAAAACTGAATTTCCTGCAGAAAATGTGTGTGAATGCTGACAGATGAAATAAATTGCAAAGCGTTACTGAAAACGTAGAAGTCTGAAATTAATATTGCTTGAAAAAGCTGAAAGCTCAAATGCATTGCACTTCACTACTGGAAAATCTGGAGGCTAAAATGTAAAACAGGCAGAATTGGAACCTGAAATGCATTACTTAAAGAACTTAGTAGTTGAAGTTTGAAGGCTGAAATAAATTGCCGGAAAAGACTGAATGAAGAAATACTTTGTATTAATATCACACAAATGAACTGAATCGCTAAACACACAGAAAAGGCAAAGAGCTGGGAACTGCAAAACATTGCTGAAAATGCAGAAATGTGAAATGACCTGCTAGAATTGGAAGCTGAACTAAAATGCATTGCTAATGAAAGCTGGAAGCTAAACTGTAATATTGTGAAAGTTTTTTACTTGTATTGTAATAAATTGTTGACAAAAGCTTAATATTTTTAAAAAAGTATGAAAGGTTTAAGAAACCTGAATAGAATCATAATCATCCTTAAAGAGCAAGTTTAACATTTGAATGGTTTCTGTAGCTTAAAGTTCCTTAGCTTAAAGTATGCAGAGGTAATAGTTAACCAAAAAACACACAGAATTAATTGCAAGGCATTGCTGAAAATGTAGAAATCTGAGATGAATGAACTTACTTATTTTGAGATTCCAGTCTTGTCCGTGGCCTCCTTTTACCATCTGGGGGCTTTTATTCTGAAAAATAAGCCTCATCCTGAGCTCCCTGTTAAGATACAGTTACTCTATGGGACTTTTATTTTGAAAAACAAGACTCATTCTGAGCTCCCTGATAAGATACAGTTACTGTCTGGAGCTTTTATTTTGAAAAACGAGGTCCACACCTAGTTTCCCGTTAACATACAGTGACAGTTGGGGGCTTTTGCATCTTACTAGCCCTGACCTTCCTGTTATGATAAAGTTTTATTTTGAAAAAACACAGCCTCATCTTGAGCTTCCTGTTAAGATGAAGTTACTCAATGGGGCTTTTATTTTGAAATGATGAGGAGAAGAGTAGAGATGAAGAGGAGGGTAGTGATGAGGAGGAGAGTAATGATGAAGAGGAGGGTAGTGATGAAGAGGACTGTATTGATAAAAGCTGTAAAATGTCTTTTGAATTGCAAACACATTTGACACATTTTCACTGACAAAAGTGGACTTGTTTTTGTGTAGTTTGTAGATAGAGTAGATCTTATATATTCAATAATCCTTATTTTCTCTGTCTGTTTGTTGTTCAAACACAAGACACACAGACTGAAAGTTTATATTCCATCTGTGATGTTTCTGTGTATCAGACTATCTTTGCAGCTAGACACAGAAAACCCCAAAGAAAGCACACACCCTAAAAACGCACCCATCGACCTGCGCCTCCCTGAAAAACAAGCCCAGGCACCACAGAAATTTAAAAAAGCGGGAGAAGGGAAGGATTGTGAGAAAGAAAAAAACATGATGGAGAGGAACTGGAGGGAAAAAAAGTAACGCAGAGAGCAAAACTGACAGAGAGCAGAAGAGTGGTGAGAAGAGAACTATAACCACTGTAATTACTGCAATAACAAGCTACTCACCCTGTGTGACCACTTTTTATTGGCCAATGTGACAAGGGGGAAGGCCGGTAATTGCTGTCCTAAGAACAATGCAGATTAAAAAATTGATGAGCCCATCAACTTAGATGACTGTTAAAGTGTGTGTAAGTGTGTGTGTGTGTGTGTGTGTGTGTGTGTGTGTGCAGGGACAAAGACAGACTGTGCATCAGAATGTCAGCAGAAAGGGTGTGTGTGTGTGCATGTTCATAACAAGGTGTGTCTGTGTGTGGTGGGAAGTTAAATGGTGTCTGTGTGTTTAGAGTCACAGTGCGTGGATGTGTACTTTGTGTATTTTGTGTGTTTGGGTGCTTGTTTGGTAGATGATAGTAAATCACAGCTGCTGGGTTGTACAGGGTCTCAAACTTTCAGAGCTTGTTAAAGACTGACCGGGGATAATGGAGTGGGGCTGTTCACTCCGTACACACACACACACAAACTCACACACACACACTTTATAAACACTGAGTATGTCAGTTTCTGTTAGAAAGTTCTAATGACTTCTACTATAGTAAATTTCGGGCTTCTTTCCAAAGCTGTTTCATTGTGACTGATCTGTACAGGTTGAAACCTTATAACAATGTGTATGTGTAAGTGTGTGTATGCTTTTGTACTATCTTTGTGAGGACCACTCACACTCTACTGTGGGATGGCATCCCATTCTTCAACCAGCATTTGTCGCAAGTCAGCCAGCGTGGTTGTGTTGGTCACTCTTGCACGAACGGCAGGCCCAAGCTGATCCAACAAGTGTTCAATGGGGTTGAGGTCAGGACTGCTGGCAGGCCATTCCATCCTCTCCACTCCCAAATTCTGGAGGTAGTCTCTGATAAACCATGCTCTGCTGCGGGCGAGCGTTGTCATCTTGGAGGATAGAGTTTGGTCCCAGACTATGGAGATATGGGATTGTCACTGGTTGCAGAATCTCATCTCGATGTCTCTCTGCACTGAGATTGTCTCCAAAGATGACAAGCCTTGTTTTTCCAGTGAGGGAGATGCTGCCCCACACCATCACACTGCCTCCACCAAAAGATGTTACTCTATAGGTGCAGCAATCAGCATAGCATTCTCCGCGTCTTCTCCACACTTTGACCTTATGATCCAACTGCCATAGGCAGAATCTGGACTCATCACTGAACATAACGTTCCTCCACAGCAGTGTGTGACCAGGCTGGTGACCAGCACGAGGAGGGGGTGCCAGGCTGTTGTGGCTGTGTATGGTTCTTCACACTACAGAGGCTCCTGTTTATTAAATGAATAAATTCTTAAATTGCCATTATGTCTTGTTTCTTCAAACTTCAATCATCCAATCCACCAAACACCAAACAAGAGTCAATGGCAGACTAAGCTGTTAGGCATTGGCAGAGAAGATTTGGCATATTTTTCATGGGCGCAACCCGCATACTCAGCTCTGCTGCTCATCCCACAAATGCATGTTCCTTACAAATGTGGCACCATTTAAAAGGGAAATAAACTGGCTTTCCAACGGTATAAGATTTATTGCCAAGAAGCATTGTTACAACAAAGAAATAATTTACCAAACACAAATTTCCTTACTTTTTGTGCTAAGTTTATATCTAATATTGTCACTTACTTTATTTACATAATCATCAACTTTATGTCAAATATTACTTTTTTTTCTTTCTTTTTTTTTTACATCCTTGCCTTTGTCGTGTCAGTAGGAAAAGCAATGGTTTAAATATTAAAATGAATGATGGCTGAATTCCATTTAGCTGCTTCAGTTTAAGGGTCCTGGTATGTGCATGCTGTCACACTGTCATGGTTTACTGAGACACTTGAATAGAACAGAGCCATAATTAGAGTAATTAGTAACACCTACTATGACAAGTCAAATGTGTACTGTGAAATAGGTCTTTTGTAAAAACTGATCATCTCCTGACTTTTCATCTAGCACCACCATCAGGTCAAAATATTTATTTGTCCAAAACAAATGACATTCCCATCAGCCTCAGCTGCACTTAGTGTCAATTAGCAACTATTAGCATGCTAACAGGCTAAACCAAGATGATGAACATGGTAAACATTACCTGCTAAACATTGGCATGTTAGTATTGTTAATACGAGCATATTAGCATGGTGAGATTTACATTTAGCTCAAAGCATCACTGTACAGGTGCACCGAGACGCTAGCATGGCTATAGACTTAAACTGATGATTTCTCCATCAGAGAAACTCAGCACGCAATGTTTGCTTCCTGTAGATTGATATTGCATAGTTTCATGATGACCTGATGTGCAGTGCTCAAGTTCTTTTGTTCTTTTCAAACACACTTTTGCCTCTTGTTTTGTCTAATTTTGTAACTTGTCAAAATGCCTCTGGTTACCCCTGAATTTAAATCTAAATGTCAGTCTTTTCATTTGTATTATTGAAAATGTGAATGAGACAAAAGAAAAAAAAACATGTTCTTGGCAAATGATATACACTGTGGCTAAAACATTGAAACAACTGTGATAGAATGTTAAAAGGTTCATGAACATGAAAACACCCCATGATAAGCAGAAAATATTGATATGTATGCAGCTTTGAGTACACTCTGATTTACCTTTCTGTTTTTACTTGGTATTTAGTAATGTGGGTTTGTCAGTTCTTGCATACAGTATGACCTTGTTAATGTATATGTGTCTCATCTGCATATGTGTGGGCATGTTGGGTGTATGTGTTTGTGTGTGCAAAAAAGCAATGGTGAGTAAATTTCATTTTTGAATAAACAGACCATGAAATAGTTTCTCAAAATCGAATGATTCTCCAACTGTCTCGAATGCTATGTGTGGCTGGATTTCAAGCCTCTAATTATGTGTAAGAGTATATGTGCGTATGTGTGAGTGTGCGTATGTGTATATGAGAAATACTTTCAATGTATATGGATGTAAAAAAATGTGTAATTGGTACTTTGAGACTCACACCTGTCACATTGAACAGAGTGATTTTACATTTCTTTATGCATCTATAAGATCAGTTTCTTTGCTTTATAATATTTGCATTGAAACTGTATTTTTCTCTGGCAGCAGGACAGTGTGTGTGTGTGTGTGTGTGTGTGTGTGTGTGTGTGTGCGTGTGCATGTAGGCGTTGAGCAGTATTCCATTTGCTGGCTCATTTACCACAGGTGTGGTCAGGTGGGCTGTAAATTTAGGAGTGTGTGAGTGTGTGTCCTGGATTGTTGTGTGCACTCTCTCTCCCCAAAGAGCATTAACTGCAGGTTGTTAGAGTCAAAGGCAAATCAAGGTTGATATTTCAAAGACAAGACGATAACTCATCTGAAAACTTTAATACTTGAACCCAGACAGTGTGGAATAGATGTTTTAGATATTTTCATTCTGGGGTGCAAAGTGAATACATTTAGTTTCACGAAGAAAAAAAAGAACATAAAAATGAACCCATTTAATTCAGAGACTCATCAAGCCCCAGAAAAGTTTAATCCAACCTAATTCTGTTTTTCCATAATTCCAGTATAACCTTTGTGGGGCCTAATATTGTTTCTTTGGTCTTTTTTTGTGACTTTTGCCTTTAATTGCAGTTTACATGAATATGTGTTCACCTGTACAAGAGGTGCTATATAAATAAACAACTGATGGATTGTTTGATGGCAGGTTTCTGCGTAAGTTATTACAGGATGTTGGCAGCCATAGTGCGTCCATCATGGTGGGAATGGTCCACAATAATTTTGTCAGGCTGCACTTTATGAATACAGGCTACCATCTATTTTTATGTTCCAGCTGTCCCAAACTGGGATGGCTGCTATAAAGTCCATTAGCTTTCCAAAACAGGTTTTTCAGGTGATAGTAACTGTTAAAGACCCTCACTGCTGTAAACAACAAGCTGACTTTTTTTTCTTTTTTTTTGTGGCCAGGAAAACAGTAAAAAGTTATTATAAACATTCAGCACATTCTGAGCAACTGTACAGTATACATAACAGCAACTCTTGCAAGGTTTAAACTACAATCACAAATAGAAAGCTAATGTTATACAGATGTAAGCAGCTGCACTTAAACATAATATAATGTAACTATCATGTAATAATGTAAATAAACATGTAACTCCAGGCTTAGTTTTTCCACAGACCTTATTTTATTCACAAATCATTAAACCCAATGTGGACTTCCAAACTTCTCGGAATCTTGGTTTGAATAACAAAATGTTCAACACTAAATGTTCAATAAATGATTGTAGGAAACCATTAAAGGAGAGAAGGGATACAGATTATATTTTCCTAATGCAAAGCTATTCAGTCGTTGTTCAAGTAATGTGTTTTACTGATTTTAATGTTGACTCCTGTGCATGGAGCAGCTCTTAGGCAGAAAAAAACAAATGTTGAATTAAATGCTGTATCTGCAGATACTCTCTTAAAGAGTAACTTAACACTAGTTGAAAATCTTCTCGACTTCCCATGGTTGAAGATGTGTGCTCACACTGTGTTCACTGCACTATGTTGATTGTGGCCTGAGAAACTTTCAACTTTATGTAAAACAATGCTTTCCAGCTTGGTCTTACTGTTTAAAGAAATTGAGCTCCAGAACAAAAATAATCTTTGGGGCATCCCTAGAATTGACTAGTTTATTGGTTCTAAACCCCTTTGGCTTGGACCACTTTAGACAAATATATTTTTGTTTATTTTTTCGTCTGAATGATAAACATGACACAATGCTTTGCTATCTTGTTAATTATTTCAGATTTATCTTAAGGACCTCCAAGTTTGGAGAACCACTGCTCTAGTTAACTGATACTCCTAATTTCTCTCTCTCTGAAGTCTCTCTCTCTCACACACGTTACATAGTCTGCATGTTTTCCTATATTTACCTTCAATAAACCATCTCTCTTTGTCTCTGTCATGCAGCCCACAACCTCCAAACCTTGCCTTCACTTTTGCATTCTTTCTGGTTTGACTCTCTGCCTGTCCACTCCTCCTTATCTTCATCTTGGCAATGTGCCTCTATGGTATCTGGGATTGTCCTGCAGTTCTCCTCTGCCAACTTTATGTTCTGGCTTTGACAGATTGTCCCTTGGCAGATGATATTGCTCAACAAGACCCTGCCCTGTCACCAAGGGATATGAGTTTGTGTGTGTGTGTGTGTGTGTGTGTGTGTGTGCGCGCGCGCGAAGATGAAACAATTGATTAATGAATTATCAAAGTTTCAGTTTCAAAGAGGGACAGACAGAGACAGATAAAAAATCCATGAAAAGGTTTTTTTTGGGAGGGAGTTACACAAAGACATTTGTGAAACCTCACTGTCAACACTAAAATACTTCAAGGTAATTTTCCTGCAGTCACATGATTAAAAATATATCTCAGAGACAATCCAGTTTCACATCTTTCTGACGGATGGCTCACACATGTATACTTTTTATTCAAATTTAGCAGAATGAGTTTCTCCTCAGGTTGGTGCCTCTGAGGCAGCTTTCAGCTAGTCGAGCTATCCATGGTGCTGAACTGCAAGCTATTCTGGCAAAATGATCCCAGCTAACTGCAGTGCTTAAAATGAGTTATATCAGTGCTATCAACAAAAACTAAATAAGAAAAACAAAACATTATCACAGCATTGTATGTGATTGCATTTAATTGCACAGGTGAAACTTGGAAATAAACTTGGAACTCATTGTTTGTCTCTCCTTCCCTACATAAATATAGAGACAGGTGGCAAACTAAAGGGAAAAACCTGAGTAAGTGAGTAGAGAAGCATCATGAATGCTGATGTTTCCACACAGGGCCCAAGGGATCACTGTGTGGTTTGGTGAGTGTATAAATGATGTGCATCATAGGCTATGGCCTACGCAGTCACCATATTTCAATCCAGTTAAATGTTTTCAATTTGTTGTTTTAAAAGTTTATCACTTAAGACAAGTAGAGCAACTTTTGTTAATGTTTTAATAGATTTTTTGGGTTAAGGTGAGAAAGCTCAAGCAGTTTGAAACATTTTAGTCATGTCTGAATTTAAAAATGTCTTTTTGCGAGTTTAGTTGCTAAGGTAAATGCAAATGCTAATCCACCCCTCAGACACAACAGCACAATCCTCTTATTAATTTATGTATTCATTTGGTCTTGATATATACAGCCTACTTTTCTCAAGTTGCTATACATTCGCTAATGAACACAGTAAGATGATGTACATCAACTCTTTTGCTGAAATCAGCCCTGAATTGTTGCCATTGGGTGAAGAAATGTGAACATCCACAGATATTTTTTGCCACACTTGTTTCTCTTCGACAAATCCCTCCTGCCAGCTTTTGTTCTGGCAGAGGTTCAGCACTGAGATGAAGTGAGGAGAGATGTAAAACCACAACTTCCAATGCACAGCAAGGGATTAATGGCTCAAGACCAAAGGACATCATTGGTCACCAAGTATTTCCATAGTTCTGAAATATAGAAGCAATTTAGTTAAACAATATAAAATGATATATCAAAAAAGAAGAAGAAATATTAGATAAAATTGGGAAATGTATCATAACATCTCAAACAAAACTTTCTTTTAAAAAAATAATCTAGATATCTGGCTACAGTTGATTGGATGGATGGATAGAATATTGAGTCTTAAAAACACCCCAAAAATGTTTACATCTGGACAACATTCAAATGAGTAGTATGTGGAGAGAGAGAGCTTCAGCTTTGTTCTGGTATTGTAAAGCTAGACAACCCTCTCACAGCTTCCTCCTGACAACAGAAATCTAATATCCTCTAGCTCTGGTCTCACTTCTTCCTTGTTCTCAGCACTACTCAGTAATTTCTAAAGTTGCTCTTAGTCTCAACTTCTGGCAAGGTAACTTTGCCGGTTAGAAACCAAACTGTATCAACCAATAATATAATTAAACAAAATGTCAATGAGTTATGAACTAACTAAAGATTTAGCATTTCAGTAGCTACATAGTCAGTAGCTAGGTCAACTATGTAGGCCATGAGCTATAATGCTTACAGTACATATGAACAATCAGAAAAATAGTATGCTGCAACCAAAGAGCTCGGCCATGCCAACAAGATCCAACAAATATATAGAAGCTTATACATCTGCTTAATTAAAACATTATCATACCGAATACACTAAAAAAGTAATATCCAATTAATTGATTTGTTCTTGGCAACAACGATGTTCAGTTGCAGGGTATCAGAGGTGAATGTTAACAGCTTAACTCACATAAGACCTTCACTGCACCAGGGCCAAGAGCCAAAATACTTCATGCATACAAATGCAAAACTATTTTCCCCCCCAAATGGTATAAACAAGTTCATGTCATGAATGTTGATGGAAGATGGAATAAACAACAAACAACAGCAACACATAAAGGCTGCAATATCCCTACAACAACAAAAATATTACTTCTGTATCTTCTCAATCAAGCCAAGACAGCTGAAATGCTTCATCTCTGTCTGCTTCATTTCAGCCACCCAACGTGTCACATATATTGAAAATCATTTACTAAGCAGCAGCCCTGAGGAATTTACACACACACACACACACACACACACACACACACACACACACACACACACACACACACACACACACACACACATACACACATACACACAAACACATTGTCCTGCTGCCAGAGACAAAGAGTATGCCGCTGGGAGAAGAGAAGTCTCCATCGACCAGCAGTCAAACTTTTAATAAACACATTAAATCCTTATGGATCCTCCTGCTGAGCTGCCACTAAATGGCACTCATGAGGAATTAGCACAAGGAAAGATTAATTGGCTTCCTGGAGAGGAGAGGAGGGGGGAGGAGAGGAGGGGAGGAATGAGGGAGGACAGGTAAAAAGGAAAGGAAACTAGAGCTTCAGAGGAAAAGGTCAGGGCAAAATAAAAGTAAAGGAAAAGGCATGAGAGATGTGAAGAGAGCAGAAAGGAAAAAAAAAGAGAGGTGATAAACATTAGATGACAGAGTAGGAGAGCAGAGAAGGGTGGGGAGCAGGAATAAGAGATGAAGAAGAAAATTCATAAAAGTTGTAAGTGGGAGCAAATGCATGGCAAGACTTCAGATCCAGGGTCACTCCAAGGAAACCTGATGGGAAATTAATAACAAAATGTCCAAATTATCATTAAAGATGGATTAGAACATCTTTATGTTCACTAGCTGGCCATTCATCAGCCGCTACTGTTTCTTGCAGCTGAAAGTAGCAGGAACTAAAAAAGAATAATTATAAGTAATTTCAAAGGTTTCTCAGAGACATGTCCTGTCAGACGAGACTTTATAAATAGCTCCAAAAAGAAATTGACATTGAAGGTCTTTTAGTTATTGCACCTACATTTCTCCAAATTCCATAAGCCAAAGTTTTTCTTCAAGTTACAGAGGAAAACTTAATACTACAATATTACTACTACCATATATATATCTCTATACACACACACACACACACACACACACACACACACACACACACACACACACACACACACACACACACACACACACACACACACTTCCTTTCTTAGTTGTTATAATCAAAATTTAAATGAACTAACAAAAGCAAACAATTTTATAGTGTTTACCATGATCATCAGCTTAGATTAGCATGTAAGCACTTAACACATAGTACAGCTGAGGATGATTGGGATTTCATTAGTTTTGCAGATATTTGTTCATAAATCAAACTATGGAGAAATACAAATTGTGACCTGTAGATGGAGCTAGATGAAAAGCCAGGAGATCACCAAAGTTTTTACAATCCATCCTGAAGGGAACATGAATGTCTGTACCAAAATCGAATGACAAACCATCCAATAGTTATTAGATATTTCAGTCTGGACCAAAAAGGTGGACCGGCAGACTAACATTGCCATATAGAGCATTGCCGCTAATGTGGCTAAAAGTAAACAACAGTGACTGCATTGCACCTACTGCATTGCAATATTTATATAAAATCAAAGTTTTACCTGGATTTTTGAGTTATTCATCTCTAGTTTGATGATGATGTTTATATTGCATATATTTTCATTGTATATGTAAAATGTTAATGGTGTTTTAAATTAAGAGTGCCTCAGGATTTTATTGCACAGATTCCTGGTGATTCCTATGCAGATGACAATACATTTTGAACTTGAACTTGAAATTGGAAAAAAAAAAGAGCTGTAGGTCAGAGGTAGCCTGGAGGTTTGAGAAGAGCCCATGTGGATTTCAGGTCACACCTTTACATTAGTGGACCGTCTGGTTGGGAAAATCTTGGCATGCAAAGTGAATGACCTCTAACTGCTCCTGTGTCAGGGAACTTGCACTTGGCAGCTCCTAGGCTTGAGTTTGGAGACTATAAATGTGAAACTCTTTACTGTATGCATGCTCTGTTGATTTCTGAATGAAAATATATCACGGTAATAGAAAAAGCAGCTTCAAAAAGTCAGTGTAGGTTCAAATTTGACTCATAAAGTTTTATGGCACCTTCATCTCTCTCTTGTATTCAGTTTGAAGGCAATAATGTTAAAATGTTTCAAGAGATAAACCATTTTACATTTACTGTTGACAGCATTTAATGTAGCTTATAACCATTATTGTGCAACTTATGCTCCCCACCAGACTCTTTAAACACCAGGAAAAATATAATGATCTTTAATAAAGTCCGGTTAAGAAATGTAGCAGCACAAAATGGTGCAGGTGGGAGCAATTCAATGACATTTAGTGTTGTCAGTATTAAATACTGTAGTCAGTTGGCTTGGTCACAGGTGAGTGAACTGCTCTGTTGATTTAAGATCATCTTTGTTGAAACACACCGTGGCCTAAAACTCAGAGAACAGATGGCACTACCTCACACACACACACACATACACACTTACACAAGCTCATGACTTGCTGGGTCAACAATGAAACACATGGTGAAGCCTCATTTTGAGGTGTAAATTTACACACACACACACACACACACACACACACACACACACACACACACACACACACACACACACGTGCAATTTCAGTATGAAATAAACCTTGTCTTGAGGTGACAGCTGCAAGTGTGTGTCCTCTGATCTTTGTCAGTGTGTGTGTATAGATTACACCAGTCAGCATGTGTTCAGAGATCCGCTTCATAAACAGATGGCTAATTGCTTTATCAATTACC
This sequence comes from Thunnus maccoyii, assembly GCF_910596095.1. Lineage (NCBI taxonomy): Eukaryota > Metazoa > Chordata > Actinopteri > Scombriformes > Scombridae > Thunnus > Thunnus maccoyii. The sequence continues at coordinate 8,871,210 of NC_056551.1, forward strand.
CATGAAAATGTTAATGGAGTCTCATTATCAATTATTTAATTTGATATATAACTTATTAATCAAACAGAGTGTAAATTACCACTGAGACAAGGGCAAGTGCAGTTTTACCTGATAATCTACAGTAAGTGTCCAATTAAGTCTATTGTTTTATACACTACAGCTTGTGTAAATTCAACAGTAATTTAATTATACCAAACTACTGTTTAATCTGCTGACAGTTATTTATAAATATATTGTTCATAGTAGGCATTTATTCCTCACCTCACCCAATTGTTTTTTGACTCTTTACTGAAAACTGATTGTTTTGTCTAATTATTTTTTATACTCTCAAGCAAAGAAGTAGTAGAAATAATTAGCAAGACAACTGGACTGAAATGAGGATAAAATATTGAGATCATTAATATACTGTACCAACGTTTTTGCACATGTGCCATGCCAGAGAAGCTGCTCTACACTTTTCCGCCATCCATCTCATTCCTCTCTTGTTGGAGAGAGTGAGACAGGAGAAGCTGGCAGTCTTCCTGATAGCTCCAGGTCAGCTGTTTGTGTGCTATGGAGAGGGTCTGGCTGGAAAAGCCCTATCCAAGAAACGCCTTGCTAGGTGGCTTTGTGTGTGCATCTCCCAAGCCTATGGTTAGGCGAGAAGAGACCCTCCCACTGTGGTCAGCACACACTCTACACATAGCATGGCAGTGTCATTGGCGTTGTTTAGTGGGATGAGTGTCGAGGACATATGCACGGCAGCATCATGGTCTACGCCCTTTCCATTCATCTATCTCTTGGACATGTGGGACTTCTTTTCACAGTCTGTGCTCCCTGGATCAGCCCAAAGACTGGTGAAAAGGGTAGTTGTGTGTGTGTCAGCTGTGTTTCACCTGATCCCCCCCTAGTCATGATACACCTGCATTTTTCCCATGCTCCTTGATGACCTGGGGAATGAGGTGTTCAGAGGGTCTGTTGGTTGACAGTGGACCCCTGCAAGGTTAGGCTTATATACTTTGGGCTCCACATGTATTCAGGTAGGCACGTCGGTCGGCTACGTTTATGCAAATGTCAGCTGGGCGAATATGTGTGTGGTATTACCAACAGAGTCCAGTGGAGGGCTCCGCTTGTGCTAATAGAACTGGGGTTACAATACTGTAACCTTCAATATGGACAGATTAAATAGATCAGCAAGTGGGAAAATAAGCACTTGAGAAGCTATAACAACATTTAGGGAAGAACTTGCATAATTTCAGTAAGTAAAATATCTCGAAAAGAAAATGAGCCACTGATCATAGAGGTCAGTAAAGATTTCCTGTAATCAAATGTTTATCATGATAAAAACGTATCTTAATAAAAAGACACTCAAAATACTTAGGGTCAGAGGAATAACAAGATGTGACATCAATCTAGAAGTGACATATGTTGCCACACCTGCCTGTACCTGTTCTAAACAAAACATAGTCCTCATCAGAAATACTACTGCTTAACCACGTGTGAGAGTGATAACAACCCATGCTCTCAGGAAGTCAATATTTTTTGATAAGACTCATAATGTTCAGATGAATAATTCTTGAACCTTTTACAGTATTAATGCTGTAAAAAATATAGTAATATAGATTTACACATAAAAAGTATTATGCCATGAGGCAGAAACTCAGTCTGCATGGTCAGTCTGCATAGAGGTGACAAATTAACTATAGGGGATATAATGCAACAAACAAGCATTTATTAGTCACAGAAAACCCTCACTCCATGAAAATAATGATAATAATAAGTGGCTCAAACAGGAGAGAGAAAATGAAATGCACAGAAATAAACTAAAAGTAACACACAAGGAGAGCAGTCTTGAGCACAGTTTGTTCACATTATTTACGATAGTTCTCAACAGTCAGTAAACCAATTCAGCAGGATAAACTCAATTTACTTTACTGTTTACATTTTGCAAACTCCAAATCCAAAAGGTTATGGGGGAGCGCCAACCCAGAAACAGTTGTAGAAAATCAAATAAAGCAAAGATACATTAACCGCAGAAACCCCACGCTATATAATACCAATGTCTCAAACAAGAAAGAGTGGGAGGAAATGCACAGCAGTAAACTAAGAATAGCAAAGAGCAGACTTGTTCACAGACTGTTTATATTATTTATGACAGTTCCTGACAGTCAGTAGACCAATCTAGCAGGGACACTCAATTTATATCACTGTTTACAGTTCGCAGATTCGAAAACTAAACACCTGTAGAGCACAAAAATAAACTAGGATACATTTATCAGTCACAGAACCCCTCCCCCACCCTGAGACAAAATAAACAAGAAAAAACAAATAACCTAAGCAGATAGAAGGAGACGAAAAGGTAATTAATTCCAGGCTGTTGAGAAAGTCTTGTGCCTCAGTGGGCGATTGGAATCTCATTCTGGAGTACTCAATGGTAAGCATGGCAGGATGCATTGCATACCTTATTCCAGCACCCTGTCGACCCTGCTTTTTCACCAGAGCAAAAAGTTTGTACTTCTTCTGAACAGCTGTGCTGAGGTCGGGATAAATAGAAATCCTCAGTTCATCACGTTTCATTACCTTTGAGAATTCCCGAACATCACGATTATAGGTCTTGCTCATGAAGAAGTGTTTGACTTAAAGCTAGGATGAGCTCTTTCAGTTTGCAAAGGGGAAATCTGCCTCATTGTTTTCTATATGCCAAAAATCTGCAGATTGGACTGTTGGCTTTTATTTTCCAGGTAGTCCATCTTAGATTCCAGCACATCTATTGCTTTTCGTAACACTGTGATTTTCTAATCAACATCGGCTATGCTAATTATCCTCGGTGGCATTCACTCTGGTTTGAACTTTGGCAATTTGTTCATTGAATGCAGTCATTGAGGAATGTATTTGAGCCATCTGTTTATCTAAATTTGTGAGTCTGAACAAAACTTCATTCTTAGTGTCATTCACTGCATACCATAAAGTTTGTAGAGTAATACTACCCTCCCTCAGCAGGAGGCAGCAGGTGCAGACACTCAGCGTGGTGGTTTCTCTATGGCATAGAATGAAGCTCAAATCAACTTTGTCCGTTTATATCTGGCAGTTGGCAGTTGAGTACACAAGCTACATAACAGTACAACTATTTCATGTTAGTTATCAGCCTATACTGACATTGTAGAAGTTATGTATTGGTAGACTGACTCTGCGCTAACCTACTTGCGCACGTGCACAAAAAACATGTTTGATCGTTTGTTTTGCTCTTATTCCTTTGATGGTTGTAACTTTGCACCACTGTAAATAAGACCTTCTCAAACAGTACATCAGTAATACCAACCCAGACAGGTTTACAAGTGAAAAGGAGGAGGATGGTAACTACCAATGCCAGAGACCTGTGTTCATGTGAAGGCGACAGCACCATAAAGACAGCAGGAAACCCACTTACACAGACCAATATCTTCCAGTGGGACTCCCAGTACATGGGCTGTCTGTCAGAACATCTAGCTAGTGTCTGCAAGTCACAATGCGTCATCATTTACCACAAACCATTCAACTCCTTGTGGTCTCTGCAGGGACAAGACCTCCCATGAACACTAGACAAAAATTGGTCACAGAACCATATGGGCAAAAGTAACTGACCAGGAGCTCTAAAACCTCCAGGAATTAGGTTTTACCCTTCTTATAAATTACAGTTTCACACCAACCAATTCATACTTTTGATATACAAGATGGCGTGCTTTGAGCTTAATAACCTAAACCAAGCTTTTCAGCACCTTGGAGAGAGACATTAAGATTTTCAACACATTTGATTTTGAACACATTTCAAACTTTCTCAAAGTGTTTAAGAGTTATAGAAGATGCAATAATATCTCCAAAGGGTTCACCTGGTTAAACACAGGATAAGTAGTGGTACAAGTAAACATAATTGTAATAACTAGGATTTTTGTTTTTCCTCCAAATAACAACTAACCATTTGGAAAGTTGAAATTTAAACTTAAAAAGGACCTGAAATTTCTGTTCTGTATCCATTATCATTCTCCTCACTCTGATGATTGTTTATTTTTTTTTACTCTCTTGATGTTTACCAGCCAAAAAATAAACAAAGAAACTTCAACACTTAGCAGCACCAGAAGACCCTGCAGAGCTGGTAGGGACAATGTCTTGCTCAAGGACACTTGTAGAACAGATGCTTGCAAAAAAAGGCTCCAATCTCTTACTGTGGCAGTGAAAGTCTAAAAATTCACTAAAAATTCACCTGTAGTAAGCTTTTGAAGCTGCGAGCTGTCAAATGGAACAAACTAATTTGAGAACCATCCTGCAAATGAAAACATTCAAAAGAAACAAGATAGTAATTTGAATCTCAAATAAGACATTGTGTTGCTGATGCTTGGTGTTTGTTCAGCAAAGTAAAATAAACAGTCAATTTGCTCACATTTTAGATAGTGGGGAGGGAACAGATTGTTTTCTAGTGTTATCTCTCCAAAATATGAGGGATTTATACGATTATTTGCTTCAAAAGGTCCCCCCCCCCATAATTAGGCTACCATAGGGAACCCATTATTGGCTTTGCTTACACTGTGATTTATCATCATCTACCCAAAATGATGTCAAACATGTTAATGAGGGTGATGTCCCACACTATCACAAGCCCTAGAATTTACATACTTTTATCAGAGTCCTTGGGATAACAGTAAAATAATGAATAAAAATGGTGCAGCAGGTTTTCAGAAACTGGTATTAATCAGCATCATAACAAAGACTGTATTCAAAAACAAACGAGTCAGTAATAAATTAGTGGTCTTGTGCAGATAAAAATTGGCTGTCAATAGTCACACGTGCTGGATTGGTATTGTCTCTCGCATTACTTTTTTTGACTAGTTCACATTGACCGCTGGAGGCATCCACTGAAGAAAAAAGCCTTTGAAATTAAAGTTGCAGAGAACTGGGAAGTGTAGAAAGCCTGGTATCAACAACATATCCATTTAGCACTTACCAGACAGCGAATGTTCTGAGAATGAAGTCAGGTTGGTTGAGGACAAAGCATGCAAATCTGGGAATCTGATTTACCATTGGTTGCAAAAAGTTAAGTCTAAACCACATTTTCTCTGCCAACAAGCATGTTGATCATCCAAAGATCAGACAGTTCTCCCCAGTTGCTAACGTCTTAAGGAAATTAATGGACTTCTGGTGACTTATTGATCATGTTGCTTGTGGTGGATCATGCCCAATAGCTGGAGGGGGGAAATGTAACATAGAAAAAAACTACACTGAACAAAACTGAATGATAATATGAATGTTTATACAGTATGCATGTCTATATGTTATGTGTTATGTGTACATATATTTGCCTGACAATGATGACTGTGTTAGTTTTTAAGGCCAGCAAAGACTCCAAAGACCTCCTCATCCAATTACAAAGAGCCTACTATAGATCTCAATCCCTCAAGTTGCAGCTGCCAGCAGTAGAAGTGACTCCACTACCAGTTTAATTTAAAAGAGGCTCTTCATGTAGCCAAAGGCTAATGTCTCTACCACAAAGTTCAGCCAAATTCTTCAATTCTGTTCCACTGGAGTGCAGTATATTCGATTATCTATTCCATCAGGAATGAAGTGTCATGTTTATATAGGCGGCCCAATGTCTTGATGAGTTGATCTTGTAGAGTGTCTGTTGTTTCAGTCATTTGTAACCTGTTTACATGATCCTAATCCATGTAAACAAAGTACAAGGAATTGAAACCAGTTATTTACTTAGTGTGCATATATAAGTTATATTTACTGTAGTAATTAAATGCCCTTACAGCAAGTTATGATGTGTTGTCATACTTTGATGAATGCCCTTGTTTTTTTTGCCTGCTTCTTTGCTCTATTCTTATAAAGATTCTACTTTATACGACTATCCATGCAACAGATCCACCCTTAGCTTCACTCACCCTTAGCTTTATAAAAACCTCCTTGATCCTTGTATTCAGCACCTGGTATATCTTCAGCCTTCAGCCTGACCCACTTTGTTGCTGGCCTGCTTGTTGGGTATCTGCTGCTCTGCTGCCCCAATCCTTGACAGCCAGGTATTTATTTAAAGCTTTGTCATTTTTTTACTGACTGAGGAGATGGAAATAAACAGTTTGCTACTGTTTGAGTCAGTTCTGGTATCAGATCTTTAGTGTGCTTTGAATTGGAAGGACCAGGTACCTGTGTAGATTAGAAGTGAGTGGCCCTCCCTGTTATGGTTCTGCTCCAGTCTGGCTCTGTGTTTCTTATCTGCCATTAGCAGTCCACCAGAGACCCTTAGCTTTTTCTCCCTTGGATGTTAAGTCTGGACTGAGTGGGAGAAGGACAGATATTTTGAATATTAAGATGAACCGATGATTTATCCTGCATTGTGTTCTTACATTGCCATATATGCCCTTTGTGTTTATTGATCTGTTCTCTATCAATATTCATGGACAGATTGAAGGTGAATCTGTAGGTGGACAGAAGGTGGATGTTCTGTAAATATCTAACATGCTAAAATGTTTTGACAGTATCAGTCTGTCCGATTTTTGTTGTTCCTCGTGTTGGTTTCACTTGTATGTTTGAAAGTTTAAAATGTTAGTGTGACATATTTTGGTTCTGGGTTTTTGGTTCACTGTGGGTGCATCCCAAGTCTCAAATTGCATCCACGTTTCCCTCACTTGCGTCTTTTCCTAGGCAAGGAAACCAAGCGAGGAGAGAGGAAACGAGTAAAATTGTTTTAAGAGACATGAGACGTCCTCTCCTCTGAAGCGTCATGTGAAGCGACGTCCGTTTCTGATGACGGCATAAGCTGATCACAGCTGGATCAGTTGACAGTCGGCTTTAACAGCTGTAGAAACTTCTGATAGAGTTTGTGTCTGCAAACATGTGCACTGTGCTAATACTAATAAAGGTGCACAGTTATCACCGCTAGAGCAGCTGTTTCCTCTCTGCAGCCTGTTACCTGCTTAACAAACACCTAAATAAAAACCTGCATTCTGCATTTATACTGTGTCCTGCTCAGAGGCACAGGAACCATTTCTACTTGCAGAATTATACTATTTATTGATTATTTGCAACTGTATTTTTTTGATAACCCTGATAGTGAATTCATCATTCAATAACCCAGAATATGATCAGGGTGTCTTCTGAACACTGGAAAATATGTATTTGGCTAAATGTTTCAGGGCAAATGGAAATGATGTAACTCATATCAAACCCAACGCTCAGGAATTTTCAGCCTCACATGTGACTGAATGGAAATGACGACAAATGTCGTAAAATAAAACATAAAATTTGGGAATGATACACTTAAATTTAATCTGCAATCTTTCTCAACTTCGGTATGAAACATTCCCAAAATTTATGTTTTATTTGTTTTCTGATTCATTATAGTTAAAAATCTGTTAATTGTCGGTCTGATCAACAAAAGAGCCATAAACAACTTTCTTCATTTATAAGAAAGATTTTTTTTCATGATGTTATTACCTCCATTGAACTGTTTCTTGCTGACAGACAGACTCTTCCTGACTTTAATTTTATCCATAATAACAGTTAAACACACCTATATTTTACATCATTTATTGTCATTTCCAGCTGTGATCAGCTGTCGCTGTCGCTAGAAACAACGTCGCTTCACGTGATGCGTCAGAGGAGAGGACGTCTCATGTCTCTTAAAACAAATTTCCTTGTTTCCTCTCTCCTCGCTTGGTTTCCTTCGTCTCCGTCTCTCCTTGCATCCACGGTGGGAGGGACTAAGACGCAAGGAAAAGATGCAAGTGAGGGAAATGTGGATGCAATTTAAGAGACTTGGGACACATCCAGAGACTTGAGATACCTGTCAAAATGGCGCATCAGGAACAACTTCCGGTTCAGGTGAGGAGTGAGGAGCAGGGAGACATAAATTAAGAGATTGAGATGTACCCTATGTGTTTTTCCTCCTGTGTGCCCAGACTGCTTTTCCCTTCAAACTTTCCCTCCACACCTGCCCTGCGTTAGTCTTGTTAGCCCTGCCCTGCTCCCTGTGTCTTTCTTAGCCAATCAGACCCCAGCCTGTGTGTCTTGCCACCTGCTCCTTGTTGTTTCATTAGTTCAGTTTGTATTTAAGTCCTGGTTTTCAGTTTAGTTTTGTTGGATCCTCTGTTCAGTTTGGTTTGTTCTGAATTGTTAATTCAGTTCAGTTTTGCTCTGCCTGCACTCAAGCCTTAAATAAAGAGACATTCTTCAGTTCGTTCTGGCTGCTGCATCCTGCATTTGGGTCTATTTCCCTCTACTCTTGCTGACACTTCCTGTGTTTTATTTTTGTGAAATTGTCAGTAGTAGGTACAGAAGTTTTCCCACAGTCTTTCTGTGATTCTGTTTAGTGAATTGAGTTTTGTTTTGTTAAGCTCTTGATTTGACACCACATGTGTCATTTCTATTACATAGTGTATTAACAATTGGAATTAAGTTATAGCCATGTCTCAATTCAGGTGCATTTTATGTGCAGGTGAATGTGGACAGCTAATTGCATAATCACAACATTGTGGCAATTGCACAGTTACAAAAATAGCTGGAAAGATGGATTTCTGATTATTTCAGAGGCAGTCATTGGAATGGGACAGCCCTGTTAGCCTGTTCTGACATATTCAATCTTAACTTGAGGGAGGCAGGGCCTGAACTGAGTCACTACTTGTGCTAGACTGAATTCATGCTTTGGTATGAATTAATGATGTGGAGGTAAAGGTTATGCTTGATGTAAGGAAGGTAGCAATGTGAGTTTGGGGCAGAGAATAAGTGACCAGACTATCAATGACTATGAAAAGGAGACTCACGACTTGCCTGTGTGATGTATGCATGTATCAGTTTGTGTTATAGTGCTATCCCATCCTTTTTTCATCCATGAACCTGGTAAACAAACAGCAGGTCATATTCTTGGTGACATTTTCCTTTATCACAATGCCGTCCTGCAGTATGTATGTTTATATGGCTTTGTATGCAATGTGGTGTCTGAATTTACATAATTGTTTTTGTGTGTGTTTACTCTGTATTTGTGTTTGTGTGACAGAAGGTGTAATAAAGCATGAGTGGAAAAAAAATCAACTTTGTATCAAACACACACACAGTTGTTTCCATCACTTCAGAGGACATTACTTTCATTACCCTAAGACTTATCTTAACCTTAAGCATAACCACTACTTACCTAACCCTAACCTTAGAACAACCCTAAAGCTACATCAACTTTAAACCAAGTCCTCACCCTAAAAACAATGATTTTCATCAAGGGGACTTGCTTTTTGTCTCCAAGAGGGAGGTGAGTCCCCATAACATAAGGAATATCTGGTACACACACACACATACACACACACAAAGCATACATCAAATAGTTACAGGTAATAAGTGTCTTCCCTGAGGACTACCTATAGTAAATACAAACACACTGCCATGAGGGCTATTATTCATGAGTTTTTAATGCTTTTAATGTTGCACACACACACATATTCTGTCTCACACACATGCGTACACAGAATGATGTGCGATATGTGCTATCAAACACACTACAAAAGGCTAATTAAGAATATGCATAGCCTGGACTTAACAAGCTCATTTGTCTCTCGCCAACCACACAGCGCTAACAAGGCCCTCTGCTCATTAAGGCCTTTAAGCTCCAGGCCAGACAGCCCCCTGTCAGTTAGCTAACAAGGTAAATGAAGGAGGCAGCCAGTGTTGACTTTGCTTGGGAGGCTGGAGGTGTGAGATTAGCCTGCTTGACTCTGCACTGAGACAGCGGGGCAAGGTTTGGCTGACCCGAGGGAAGTGCGGCCCAACATTAGCACCCAAAAGACAGCAATCATGCTGATGGGATGACTCATGCATGCATGCGTTGTGTTGGGTTAATTAGCCTTCTTGACTTATTGCTGTGACGGCAAGGATCAGCCAAAAAGAAACAAGGTCAAACAGTACAACAGAAACTGCATAAAGAATGATCATACTGGGAAGAAATAGAAACACAAGCACACAACCTTCCTTGTTGCTGTTGTCCTTTAGAAAACCTTACAAGTAATGACCTAAAATGAAATAAAATGAACTCTGGCTCCTCTTTTTTTTTTTTTTTTAAAGTCACACAACTTTGATAAATTATGGTGCAAACACATTGCTAGCTTGTCTACTGAAGTACCATAGCTTGACCTCAAAGTCTTGAAATGAAATGAAGATGAAAATGTTCTAGTAGCTTAAAACCAATTTTCTCATTGATACAAAGGAAATTGTGACCTAATTCTTGAAACAACTCTATGAAAGACTTCTCTATGAAGGACTTCTCTATTTTCAAGGGGTCCCTTCTATAAGTTATGGTGGAGCCTTCAGCCTCTGGTCTGACTGCATTTTTTGGACTAATATGCTGGAGAAGTGCAATACATTGCTGCTATCTGTCAGACTGTTAGTGAGACAGCAGTAGAGTAAATGACAAAAGATACAGACCTTGAATGATCTCAGGTTGAATCCCTCAGTCTTATCTTCTATTGCTACTACTATTTAACTGAAAAAAAGCTAAGTTTTGTAATATCAAAGGTTTTCTGACAGATGGACTGGAAGCCCCTTGGCTTGCACAAACCCATAATCCTAGGGATATTAAAGCTCCTTCAGTAAGGGACACAAATGAGAATTTCACTCCCAATAAGTCTTGAGATTTCAATTTATTAAAACATATTGCCACTGCCACCACCAGAACTAAGCCTCCAACACATTTTTTTAGGCCATGAGCCTACTTTATTCAGCTCCCATATGGCAAAAGTTGCATGTCTTAATGAGGTTGGGATCCAAGGCAAGATAAGGTAAGGCAACATAAGATTAACTTTATTGATCCCTGAGGGGCAGGCATGCCAGAGGGGAAATTGAGTGATTACAGCAGCAAACCATGGTGGTGTAGGGTGGAGGAAAGAGTAAAAGGGGCAACAAGGTGGTGTATTGTGCAAGGAGAATACCCTACACTCAATATTCCTGAGTTCAGGCCCCCAGCAAGCAAGGAGAGAGGGAGTAGTGGAGCTGGCAGTGAAACACTGTTAGGATACTTCATCAGGCATTTTATAAAATGCAAGTTCAAACAGGGCTACCTTCTTTTGAATGAGGGTGTTTTTATGCCCCAGTGTCACTGGCCCTAATTCCATCTAAAATCCCAAAATATATGACTGTATGAGGGTGGCTGTGGCATGGTTTTTTTTGTTTGTTTGTTTTTTTAATCAACAAAAATGTGTCAAAATTCCATACTACATACGAATTACCAACTGAGTTTTGAGTATGTAGGGTTCTCATACTGAAAAAGTGACTAAATTAAAACCACTATGTGTAAAATCTGCAAATTTCAGACTTGGGTGCACCCAGGTGGAAGCATGAAAAGACACTGTGGCACAGAACAAGGCATGCCGCTATCACTCTGCACAGGGACACTGACAATGAACGGGCTGGAAGCAACACAGATTGCACCAATGTTAACTATAGATGTTCCATTATTTTGCAAACAGAAAAATTCTCTGAATAATTGAAAGATTATAATCACATACACCGTCTGTATTTATAATTTATAAAGTTTTAATAAAAAAATTAACTAATTATGGAGGTATCAAGACAGCCCCAGAAGTACATTGGAAAACAAAAATAAAATATTAAATCAGGAACTAAATATTCTGCTTTCTTTTTCTTAAGTTTAATTTGCAGTGGAATTATGATGTTGCATTTTAATTGACGTCTGTAAGCACATGTCTTATATCATATCCTGTTAGTAAACAATAAAGTGCATTGATGTTTTGTATAGCTGTAAAAACTGCATAGTATATAATTACTATGTACAGTAATATGGAAATGGGACATAGTCTAGGTCACTGAGAACACTTGCATAAGGGAACACTAATTGCCAAATGTTTGAGCTCAAGAGAAGTGCAAATGGAAATTCTGAAGTTCATTTTAAGGTGTGTTTGCTGTTTTGAGTATGACTGCATTTCCTGACCCCTATAGTATCCTGCTTAAAGACCCTTTCAGTCTGGATTAGTGTGTGTGTGTGTGTGTGGGGGGGGGGGGGGGGGGGTTCAAAAAAGCTAAAGGCAGTCATGGCTGTCTATTTCCTCTCTCATCCTGTCTTGGCAATAAAGTAATGTATTCATAAACCTTCTTGGCACACAGCATTCTGCGATTGAATTAGAGGAAGAAAAATGCATTTCATTACTGCTGAAGAGCAGGGCAAGATTTCTCTTGTACAGGACAGAAGTGTGTGTTTGTAAGGGAGGGGGTCGTTCCAGTGAGAGACAAAGGCAAAAAGACCAGACACAGAGAGCTTAACAGAGAGAGGCTGGGTGAGAGAGGAAAAGAAGAAGAGTAGAGGGTGGAGGGAGAGCTGATAAGAAGCGCTTTGTGAAGGGTTTGTGGGGATGGAGGTGTGGTGGTGGTAGTGTTGATAGCCTCAGGCTGTGGTAAATGAGCTCCGGTCAAAACAGGACAACCCCTATGAAGAGGAGTTGTAGGATGCAACTTGTGTGTGTGTGTGTGTGTGTGTCTGTCTGTTAGAGTGTGTATGTGCACACACCCCTTCATGTGTCTTTCAGTGTGTTTGAGTGTTCATGTCACGACTCCTGTCCTTGCCGGGGCAGCTCCTGGGACGCCCCACGGCTCAGCTGGCTGCAGTGCCTGCCGTGTCCTTGCACTGATATGGGCTGAAAACCGACTCACTAAACTAATCTCTCCTTTCTTCCCCTCTCCATCCGGCACTGTTAGCTGCCTCCATAAAAACATACAGTGCGGTGGAGTCACACAACATTTCATAAAATTAATACATTTTACAAACAAAAGGGCACATTTTGTCATCTTTTAATATAACAAGGATGAGAAATAACTTGTGCAAACAGGAAGTGGAAGTAGGTGTGTAGGTACAATATATGTTAGGGGTAGGGATCACAGAGTTACTCACGATATGATACTAACCCGATATGTTGCCCACGATAACAATGGTATCATGATACAACGATTTTGTGATACTTGAGAAATTGCAAGACAATCATCACTATGATAAATCACAATATTGGTGCAACTGAAGAAGAAAAAAATGCCCCAAAAAAGGCAAAAAGCAGGAATTATGTACTTATTCACTGCATTGATATTGTTTCAGTTTCACAGAATTTGACAACTGAGATGAAACAATGTACAACAAAGTACATCGAGTATTAGCTTAGGGCCTCTTTAACATACATACACACACACACACACACACACACACACACACACACACACACACACACACACACACACACACACACACACACACGGACTGCAACTTGTCCACATGTGCCATCATTCCAAATTAAAATAGCCATAAACTGGCAAAAGGCTGAAGTGCCAGAAAGCAGAATAGTGTAACAGAACAGTTAAACAGAATTAAAATGTTTAAAGGAAGGATACAACTATGCCTCACTAAAATCTTTTCAATCTGTGCAAATTAAGTTTACAGAAAACTAAAAAAACAAATAAATTAATGCAAAAAACACACATTTCAGTGCTTAACAAGCATAACCAACTTGTTTTATGTAAACCTTGGCACATTTCAGTGCTTACCAACTTGTTTTATGTGAACCTGGACACATTTCAATTCATCCTGAAATATGCATTTTCTTCTTCAGGAACAACAACTGATCAGCACGCTCAGAGGTGAGTGCACTCCTCTGAGCAGTGATTATGTTACCAGCAGTCAAAAAGATTCTTTCAGCAGTTACACTATTCCCCAGGACACATGGATACTTTTGTGACAGCTTGGCAAGGAGTCGGTAACCTTGTTCCTGAGATTTCCTCCAATCCAAAGGGTCAGCTGTCAGTGGTAGAGGTGGAGCATCTTGGCATTGTCTGATCTCTTTTTCAGCTATGGAAGTAGCTGACAACAACAAGGGGGCTCTGGTGCTCTTGAATGTCTGCCCCAGGAGGTCAGCAAGTGTAGATTTCCTCTTCTTTGGTGTATGTGCAGTGGAAGGATCATTCACATTCTCACTGGTGTCAAGACAATCAGCAGCACTCTGATCAGTGCTTCCTTCCTCGTCAGCAGTGATCTCTTGAGAGTCCAAGTCTGCATCCTCCTGTAAAAAAAATGAACAGTGACACACCTTTTACATTATTATTTAAAAACATGGACACACATGACTTTTTGCATATGAATTGGATATATATGGATGGCATCTCTAGCTGTAGTCTGATGGTTTAAAGGCACATTGACACAAAACTTAAACTAGGAATTCAGATGACCTACTGCTGTTTACAAGATGTAATTACCTTCAGAGCAGCAGCCTTTGACACCACTTTTGCATATGTCTCCTGCATATCTTGTCGCGATAGGGAGAGCAGAGATTTAAACCTGGGGTCTAAGGCTAATAAGATGTACAGGTTGTTTTTCTCCTCTGTGGAGTCATATCTCTTTGATAGGTCTTGATGGATAGTGCTCTTTATCTATAACAAGAGGGAAATCCTCAATGGTGCCGACTGTTTCTGAGGAGCAATGACAGAAATAGTTGGGCTCTTCTCCTCGCACACGATGTTTGTTGCCCCCAGCATTGGCTTGAGGGCTTACACAACCTCTTCAGCACTTGAGATGGAGTACAGATGTCAGACACTCTTTCTGATCTTTAATGAAAGAACAGGGCAGAATGGAACTTTTATTCAAAAGATTAATTTAAAAATGTATATTTTATATTATTTATATTTTATATAATTCACAACCTAGTCGTTACTAAAATTCAGAGAGAGAAACCAGAAGGCAGAGTTGTAGTCCTGCACGCTTCTCTGTGCTTCCATTAGAGCAGTTACCCACCCAAAACCCCATAGAAACTGTGTCTACCCCCCAACCACTTAAATCAATTAAATCTAAAGTAAACAGAAGAGGAGTTATACATAAAAATCTAATAAAAATTAACACCACCATTGCAATAATACAACAAAATAAGAGAATTACATGTGTACTCTTAAACAAAAAAGCTAAAGCTTTATTAATAAACAATCTAATATCACATTATCATATTGATTTATTTTGTCTTACTGAAACCTGGCTATGTCATGAAGAATATGTTAGCCTAAATGAATCCACTTCCCCCAATTAAAATTAATACTCACATTCCTTGAGACCCCGGCTGAGGAGGTGGAGTTGCAGCCATTTTCAACTCAAGCCTATTTATCAACCCTAGACCTAAGCTTAATTATAACTCATTTGAAAGCCTTGCTCTTAGTCTCCCTCACCCAACCTGGAAAACTTTACAGCCAGTTCTATTTGTTATAGTGTACCGTCCTCCCGGTCCGTACTCTGAATTTTTAACTGAATTCTCAGAGTTCTTATCAAACTCAGTCCTTAGTGCAGATAAAGTAATTTTAGTAGGTGACTTTAATATTCATGTGGATGTCGATAATGATAGTCTTACCACTGCTGCTTCTCTCAGAGTGTAAATAAACCCACTCACTGTCTTAACCACATCCTCGACCTTGTTCTGACATATGGCATTGAAATTAAACATTTAATAGTCTCTCCACAGAATCCTATTTTATCAGAACATTACTTAATAACTTTTGAATTCCTATAACTGGACTACACACTGTTAGACAAAAATGTCTTCACTAAATGTTTATCTGATAGTGCTGTAGCTAAATTTAAGGAAGTGATATCATCAGTACTGAATTTAATGCCATGTCTCAATACAACAGAGGACTCTTTAGTCCTTCCCAAATCGATCATCTTGTTGGTAGTGCTGCAGGCTCACTGTGAATGACACTCAACTCCATCACCCCTTTAAAAAAGAAGATAATAAAACAAAAGAGGTTAGCTCCATGGTATAACTCCCAAACCTGCCAATTAAAGCAAACATCATGAAAACTTGAAAGGATATGCCATTCCACCAAACTGGAAGAAACTTGCTTAGATTATATAGACTATTTTCTCCACTTGACATCCTGAACTAACTTCAATGATTTCCTCATCTAAGCCATCAACCTGTCTCTTAGACCCCATCTCAACTAGGCTGCTTTAAAGCTATAACATGTAACTATTCTGCATTAAAATGTCTAAAAACAACTAGACCTATGTTATATATTTTGTTGAGTTGTGTACTTACATTATCCCAAATGTTTCCAACAATTTACAAACCCAGAGAAATCTATAATTTTAATCAAGGTAACGGTCCGTTTTATTTGGTCGCCTGTCAATGGCGACATACCCCTCTACCAAAGAGTATATGCGCACAAGATGCATGCGTTGGCGTTGTGGTTGTCTGCTACAATGGCCTCAACCAAAGAGTATACACATACAAGATAATACATTGGCTGTACATGGTTGTGGTTGCCCACCAGAAACTGTCATAAATGGACTTTTATTCACTTTTAAGCCATATTTTTATGATAAACTTTTTAGAACTTGGTAACTTTTAACTATATCTTTTAACCAGATGAAAGATTTTAGTCATTAGATGTCCGGATCTTGAGGTATCAGAGAAACAAGCTGAGCAAATGTTAGCAGCAGCTCAGCTAGCAGCCCCTCTCGGACGTCCTCTTTCCGCTGAACAGCATCAATGTACAATAAACAACTTACCTTGGGAGATAAGAGGGCAGCACAGATGGCAGGCTGCTGCTCGAGAAATGGGGAGAGCATCTCAAAGGTACTGTTCCATTGAACAACAACATCTGTTATGAGCTTGTGTTATGGAAGGTCAAGAATCCACTTGTTTCTCTTCAGTGCATCCATGACTGTGGTGGTTTGCAAGCAGTCGAGCAAGGGCTGTCAGTTTCAGGGCACGCTATGACGCAAGGTTCAGTGTATGCACAAAACACCAAGTGAAATATTTTCGACTCGATATGACATATCTTGGTTCAGTGTTTGAAGCATTCACTTTTGACTTTGACTCACTTTTGTCCTTGCAAATAAACCCAGTGATAGACTTAGTAATACCCATAGCCTTCAGGGACGTAAAAGGGAACTTTGCTTTAAATATTGTATTCATTATAGACTGACCTCCAGTTGTGGTAACATGAGCTGTTTTTGCCACCAGATCAGGATGATGAAAATCAAGGTAGATATGCATGTTCATTGTGTTGCCCGGGCAATTTTTTTTCCCAAGACAGTTCTTGCCAATTATGAAGTCTTTATCGATTTTGTTTGTCCCATCATCTGTGTTGTCAAAGTCGAAGTGAGCCCAGACTTTTGACTTGAAAGATGATAATGCCTCTCTGATTTGCTTTCCCCCACGGTTTGCCCCTGTGAGTTATTCGTCTTCTTCACCGCAAGTTAGTTAAATTTGGTTCACTTTACCCTCATTCATTTGATATGTGCCACCACAAGGAGTCATGAAGTAGTGACTCTGGTAAGTCAAAATGGTAACAGGATTAATGTAGGGGAATCCGTTTAGAGCGCCTGCATGTTTTAATAAAAATATAAATATTTGGCGCCACTGTATCATTAACATATCGCAACAGGAAATATCATGATAATTCCAGTATCAATATTTTGTCCCACCCCAATACATGCCCAATACATTTGTATCACTTAAAAACAAGCCACATAAAAAGTGAGATTTTGCTTTATCGAAAGAGTTTTGCAAGTATGTTTTGCAAGAGAGAGAGGGACTAACTGGTTGGTTTGGCAAATACATGTATTGTTAACTTTATCCACCTCCTTTTAAAGAGCAGAGCACGGCCGCGATGGTCAAGCATCCGTGACTGTCTCTCACACAGTGGATGAGGCAGTCCTAAACAGGGCTATATCATAGTAGAAAGGTGAATATGAAAACCTTACTGACAGATGGAGCTTAATTTCCTTCTGTTCATGTAGTCCTGAGGCAGTCATCTAATAAGATCAAAACACAAACAGTACCTCTGGTTCTCCATTGCATTATTTTATTAGTTTAAAGTACATCAACTGCTGACCACGTCTCTGCTCTTTTCTAATCGACCTTTGCACTTGAATTTCTTGACTACTTTGTGCTCGGTGAGACAGATTTGACACTATGCAGCATTACCACATGGCCTTTAATTAACTGTTAGCTCACCTTTGCACATCACAAAGGGATGAAAATGGCTTGTCCAATTCATGCAATTATCACATCAACCTTTCATGGTGGAGGAATGTAATTTTCCTATTACCAGTATTCATTTAACATAATGTAGTAGTGACAGTCATGAATGAAAGGATAATATTTAAATCAAGCACTATAATTTCACTCAAAATAACCAGGTTGTTGAAAATACCATATTATCACTCTTGTTCCGCTCATGCGTCCTGCAGTTATTTGCTTCACTTCATCACCACATTGAAGGGTAGTGTGTGTGTGTGTGTGTGTGTGTGTGTGTGTGTGTGTGTGTGTGTGTGTCCTAATTATTAAAACCACATGCTTTTTAATCAAAATGGAATTATGAAATTACAGTTTTGTTCCCTACCCATATTGGTGAGGAATGTAATTTTTATATTACAGTATTATTGATTCTAGATGTCTGCACAATGTTTTGTTATTAATATACAAATGTACACTTGATATTCAAATAGTTTTTATGGTGAAGCTTGTGGTGTTGCAACATATCAGCATAAGTGAACACTTACTCTAAAAACAGTCAAAAGGTCACTGGTTTGATCCCTGCTAACTCCAAGCAAAGTGTCTTTAAGTAAGAGACAGAATCTCAGACTGCTCACTCAGACATCTTGAAGCAACAAAAGATATAATAATAACTAGACAAAATGTGATAAAATGTCCCACTACATGAGTCAAATATATAGTATAAAACAGTTCATTTAGAGCTATCTGCCAATATACTTTGGTTATCATTCTGCTAATTTTAAACTTCAAAATCAGTTTACTAGCCAGGATGAGGGTTCTAAACACAAGACAAGTTGCATTATGTGAAGTGTAGGATCTAGCTTTTTTTTTTTTTTTTTAAAGTTTGTAGGCACTAAAAGTTGGATCAATTTCAATACATCAATTTTGAGATAAACTTTTTTTAATCTCTTTTTTGTGAGATCAGTTACTGTACTGCTTGCCTGAAATGCTACCAAGTCAAGCCAGATGAACAGCATGCTCCATAATGCCAGCTATCAGGAATTTTAATATGACTGACACTCCATTATCGTGTGACAGACAACACAAAACTTTTGTATTTCAAACATACACAGATATATGATCAAATCTACCCTTCTGTGCTACACCTGCACCTGTGGCACTCCATTACATACACTCATTTTTGTTTTGCTTTTGAATTTCTTGCACTCTCAAGCTTCTTTCCCATTTCTGCCAATATTCTTAATGTTACCGTGTCACTCCAAACACAGTACCGCCACAAGTACAGCCTTGTCAGTGACACATTCGTTAGCCAAGGAGCTAATTAGCTGGCTTGTCAACACTACAGTCTGTACTCTCCTTTAACAAAGCACACACACATTGATAGCTATACACACACATGCATAGTGAGTGAATGGACATGCTTGTGAATACAATACAAACACTCATGCAACACAAATGTGTCAGCAGCAGCCTAATTAGAAGTAGTGAGAGAAACGGGAAAGATGAAGAATAAAGTAAAAGACAGCTCGGGAGGAAAAAGGATTCCTTATTGACTGTGACTTTCAGCACTTAGAGCCCAAGGTTTTCTGGGACTCTCAGGGAGCAAACATCGTCCTCTATCTAATTATAACACTCCCGCTCTGAGAAGTTGTCAACCACGGGAGATGAGCCCTGAAAATAGTGCAAGAAAGAAAGGGTGGGACAAACAGAGGGAGGAGGGAGGCTGACGGGGTCCAGCTGGGAGAAAAAAAAGCAAGGAAGAAAAAAGGAGATGTAGTGAAAGGAGTGAAAATGATGACATAGATGGATAAAAAAAACATTTGGAGAGAGGAGGTGATTCAGATAGGAGAAAAGAGAAGAAAGACAAGGAATGAGGAAGAATCAAGAGATGCTATAGATAGTAACTGATGATCTATCAATAAGATTTTTCACCATCTCTGCACCATCATATTACATGAAGTGTGACAAAGTCTACTCCTGTCATTTCAAACAGAATGGTGGTGCCAATCTGTATGTTTCCTGTAAGGACACAATCATATGGGGCTGCACCAGATATCAGCAAGCCAGACATTTTGGGTGAGTTATTAGTATTAAACCATAACTTGTCCAATGGCAAATTACAAAAAAAAACCTTTATTAGCCTCTGCCATTGTTGCATGTTATCCCTTTCAGTTAACTTGCCCAGTATGTAGACAAACTTGGAAATAGAGACAAATGGAGAATGATATGTGAAAAGGGGGAACAGGACAAAGAGACCGATATTGACAAAGGAAGCAAGAGGGGGAAGAAGTTAAAGTAAATGAGAGGATTTAAGAAGAGATGAAAGGGTAAGTTAAGAGAAGTAAAAAATTAAAAGCTTGGTGTGGAATGGACATTATTAGGGACAAAATATTCCTCTGTACAATCTTGTCCCTCATTTCTCTCAGTTCTCTCAGTTAAATTCAACTCAACTCAACTCTCTGAATGCATTTATATTACTAAAGTAGAATAATCACCTACTGTATCTGAGAACACACAGATGAACAAATGAGGCTGCACATTTTAATCTTCAATTATCAACTGACTAAAAGAGATCTTAACTGAAATTAGTCTTGGTATCCACCTCCTTTTGAAGGATTTGACAAGCTCAGACAAATCGTTCATTTTGTGAATTTTGCCACCATTATTGCATGATTAAGTATTCTATGTATTTGACTGGATATGGACATTTCAGTAACATGGTGAAGTGATTTGGTTCATTTTCAGAATTCAGTATGGGGAAAAATGGGTGAAATTTAATTTGAAGTCAGGGTGACAAGTATTAAGGGACAGGTGATTCCTTTCCGACCATTCAACTAGTCATTGTCACGCTACTGACTATCTTCTAGTCTAGAGGATTTAAAAAAAAAAAGAAAAAAAATGTATGTAACTGAACATACCATAATATTATAATATGCTTCAAAGCAATAAACAGCAATCTTTCATAACAATAGTCACCGAACGACCATAACTTTTGACTTCTCTGGAAATAGTGTTTCTGTCACGCTGGTAAAATTTCTGTCTGGATTAAAACCATTTAATTCATGAAATCCTTATTGTTTTAATTGATATGTTTGTCATTTGATACATATATATGGTTCTCAAGAAATAATAAGCAATCGGCCCATTGGCCCATTCTGAACAGGCATGCTTTGAACGGGCACTGTACTAGTGTGTTCAATTCTCTAAAGGCTAAAAAGATGACACTTACACAGATGCGCCTGTGTAATCTTTTAATGCAATTTTAAGTACCAGACAATCATATTTCCTCACAGGCATTTGTCTATCAGATATATAAAGAAGAGTTTGCCCTGACAAATTTTAATTGTGTACTAGATGTTAGTGCTAGTGCTAGATAGTTTATAAGTAAAAAGGTACTGTTCATGATGAGAAATGATGTGAATGGAAAATATAAACTCCAAACTTATTTTTCCAGAGTTATATCCCAAATTGTCATATATGCCCAGTAATTAATTAGTCAAGGAGGATTATTTAGTAAAAAGATACATAATTTCTCATCAAGAACAGTGCCTTTTTACTTATAACCATCTTGTCACTATAAAGGCCAAAATGTCCTCAATCCAAAGTCTGGTTCACAATATTTCCAAATAGAGGAGTGAAAAACTACCTGTCTTCACTGACATGAGAGGTGCACTGTATGCTACAAGTGGCCTAAGGGAGAGAGGTAAAGAGAAAAACAGAAAGAGTGTGTAAAAGAATGGAAATGGAAGAGATGTGAGAACTGACACGACATCTTTCCACCAGTTGTAGATATTTTTGTTTTGATATTATTGCATTTAGCTCATTATATGTATCTGCTACATACAGAACAGTAGGCTGCATGGGAAGCAAATAAAGAGCAGTAATGAAATTCACAGAGATGAATATTAAAATATTCAAATTTAACATGCATCACTCAGCATACTGTACTGTACACCAAAGTCGAACCAAGTGGCATCAGATTAAAGGAGCCACTCTCAACACATGGATGACTCTTTCAATCGTCACAGTTGGATCAAATCTCTCAACAGGTTAAAACAGTTCCTTGACTGTTTTGAGTATGAAGCATGAAAGTATAATGGTTTTTTTCATGTTTTCAGAAAGTGCAGGAAGATAAGAGATTACTGGGTGCTACATTATTCCTTCATGGAGCAGATCTTTAGGCCCAGAAGCTGTCTGTGATGGCTTGACAGCCCTTATGTAGTATTCAACAGCAAAAATTAACATTCTACTGATCCAGGTCTTTGCTTCAGTGGTAAGAGTCCTCATCTTAAGTAGGCACAGTGAAACTTCTGAGAGTCCCAGTTCTGATTATACATCTATATATCCAGTGAGTTTTAATACCATTTTTCTCATCAGTTACTGTCAAATACATCTACTGTAAAGTACAGGCAACATTTTGTAATATTTTGCTGATTATCCTGGAATAGAGACTTTATTATCTGCTGAGTTTTGTTCTGTATGATGATTATTCATCCTCCAATGATTCATTGTGCAGTGTTTAAAGGCAAAACAGTTCAATCACAACTCCTCAGATGAATTTACTTGTCAGTTTGTTTTAAGTAACCTGCAAGAACAATGTGAACATGATGACAAAGCAAGAGTATTAAGTTGCAGAAAAAAAGAGCATCAATTCACAATTGCCCTGTAAGTCATGAAATAAACACATGTAAAAACAGAGAGAGAACAAGTCAGGGCAAGTCTCTAAAATCCCATTAGGATGTAATTATAATTTTTTCTGAAGGGGACAGACCAGTGGTTTTAACAGGGAGGACATCTTGTATTTGAAAATTGATTTCATTTCATCTATTTATGAACGTACAGGGTATACAATACAGTAATGACAAAACAGTGGTACATGGCATGGATAAAATACAACATTGTACTTAAAGGACCAGTGCGGAAGATTTGCAGGGAGCGGACTTCGCAGAAATGGAATATAATATTCATAAGTATGTTTTTAATTAGTGTACAATCACCTGATAATAAGAATTATTGTATTTGTTACCTTAGAATGAGCTCTTTATATCTACACAAGGAGCAGGTCCTCTTCCATGGAGGCCATCATGTTGCGCTGCCATATTTCTATAGTAGCCCAGAACAGACAAACCAAACACTGGCTCTAGAGAGGGCCTTTCACATTTTTCGTGAGTTTCGCAGTCACCGTAGGTTTTCCTATACATTCTTGGAAGAGGAGAGTGAGGAGAGGTGTATTCATTTGGTTGAAATCTGTAACCTCACTGCTAGATGCCACTAAATCTTACACACCTGTCCGTTAAACAAAGTAAGGATATTCTTCAATATGTTTCTATCTAGACCTTTATATCTACCAGTGATCTTGGGAATTCTGGTGTTGTTCACCCTACAGTTACAAATAGCCCAACTATACTTTTGGTTCTATTATTGTTCCAACTAAAGTTCCTGTTTACATTCTACATAAAGATCACATGCTGTCATACTTTTGAGCTCACTTTGCCACTTCTGTATGAACTGAGCTTTCAGCCTCGGTTCAACAGTTAGTTTCAACCAGTTAATGATGTTACACTTTTGTGTGAGCCAGAGGTAAGACAAACCACAGTCATCTAGTATCTGCTTGATCTGCAAGACATATACACCCAAATTATCCAGGTTTTACATAATCTGACTGAGTTAATTTTTTTTTACCTTTTATCAGCCTCACCCAGAAGCCAGTAATTTTCTTTTTAACTTGGGCAGAGAGTAGATATCTTCCCAGCTCCCTGTAGACCGTATTATTGCAGGTTGTTGTTTTAAGTACTTAAAAAATCAGAGGTGTAGTTTTTCCAATATATCTTTTTTTTTTTTTTTTTTTTAAACAGTACACTTCACAATCATACAAAATAACTGGTGTGACAAACCTGTCAAAAAGATCTAGTCTGGTATTCACAGTTAATCAAATTTCCTACATTTACAAATGAGGGCAACATAGCTCTGGAGGCTTGCTTATGCAGTTCCTCAATGGCACATTCCCACAGACACAGTCAGCGTGTCCGTAGCTGAAATGAGCTAAAATCTACTAATCAATGTAGTTTTAAGCCTTTAAATGCAAACAATGGACTTTATCTCTGCAGCCAAGTAGCTGGGGTTGTTAGTTTCACTTTAGCAGCTGAGACTAATTGCTAATTGTTGCTAATCGTTGCTTTGTCTCAGCTGACAACACCAGCGGGCTCTCTGTGGGGAGCTTTTGGCCCATCTTTTCTTCCTGCAGAGAGCCTGTGGTGGCACTGGCTGAGACGAACCAACAATTAGACAAACCTCTCTGCACGGACTCAACTGCTTGGAGTTAAATTAACTGGATGGACTTTACAATAATGAATTAAACTATGCTCCGACTGGGACCACCATGAAGCAGGCAAGACATAAAAAGGATTCTCAGTCATTTGTCTGTGAAATTACTCAGAGCAGTGAGCAAGAGAGAGAAATGTGACAGGAATACTTGCAAAACTCCACACGTAGCAGACTCAACTTAAAGCAGCCTCCAAGTTTCAACTTGGTTAAAATTCCTCTCTGCTATAGTCTACCTGTTACTTGTGCTGTTAAATCAAACTCTGTTTCGAATGGCCACAACAAATCCAAAACATTTACCCGAAACATAGCTATTCCTAGTCAAGGTCATTGACTATCCTCATGCCAATTATTATATCCTGGACAACTTTTTAAAAATTCCACTCACTTGGGCACATAAACTGAAATGATCTGCATGTCTAGAAAGTGGGTTATCAGTTGTGCTAGCTAGTTTTTCCATGGTTGGGAGGCACACAGAGGCAAACGTCAAGTTAAACACTTTAAGTGCAATCAAACAGTCATAAGTGGATAATAAATGATTTTACTGAGCATAGTGTGCTGTTGTCCTAGTTTAAACTGTCTGATAAAAGCTACAGTCTATCAGTTCAAGAAAACGTACAATATGAGAAGTCTTGCATACAGTGGTAGCAGTTGCTTTTTATGTGGCACCTTCCTGCAGGGGATGGTTTTCATTTAACACGCTGTCCTCTGGCCTCATTAAATCCATTATGCTGTTTTCTTTCTCCCCCCACAAGCCACAAGGGCACAAACTCATCACTGCTCTTTCTGGATATAATATGGAGCTCTGCCAAACCAATCCCTCCCCACTGGCGCTTCACTAAGGATTGTCACTCTGCATGAAGTCACAGTCACTAGGCTCTCAGTACTAAGGAGGACAGAATAAATAAACAGGTTAACTGTGCGTCACGCTCGTCACCGTCCGCCATGAGCTGAGACATCTGTCACTGTGGATAATGATAGACACCTTCTCATCCAGCTGTTGTGTATATACACTCATTGAGCTCTTTATTAGGAACACCTGTGCAATCTAATGCAAAAGCTCTGCCATAAATTCTACTTTTTTGTTGACATTGTCAGAAAGGTGATAATTCTACTTTATGTTTGTTATTGAGGTTGTTGTGGGTGGTGCTGGTGTACGGATATATTGAAAAGTAAACTCACTATGAAAAAGAAGCATAAGACCAAGACCATGCGGAGTTTTATCTGCATCACCAGAATAATGTTTGGTGAAGTAACGAGATGGAACTCTTGATGTTTTCATGTTTCCTTCATTTCCTGGCTTGCATATTACTTGTGGGAGTCAGTTCTTGTGTATTCTTGCTGTCCGGATAATTTCATGGTCTTCTTCCACACCCTGCACTGGTTTTGAGATAGCCCTACATATGGCGAACCCACTATGAGATCATGCCTTCGGTGGTATATCATTACCATAAACAGAGGTAGCTTTCTTGTCCCAGAACTGCAATTGCTAACATGAGAAGAAATGGTACAAAGCTGGTTAGGAACAGACTGCAAAAAGATACACTGTAAAAATCCTAATTTTAGATACTGCTAAAGAGAAGAAAAGCAGACAGATCACAACAATTTGGCAAGAATCAGAATACTGATTGCCAAAACTTGTATATTTACCATTTTATGTCAAGTCTTGTACCCTAGATTCAAGTGACCGTTCAACTGACTACAGCCAATCGCCCTGTGCTCTACCCTCTACCCTCTACTGGGTAAAGGTTATGCATTGGGGTTTTGAACTAAGTTTGGAATTCAGATTTCCAAAACTGTAGCCCAGAGGTTTCCTACCATATGCCAACCATATGATTTCACTCCAACCGAACACAGAAGCAGGTCATTTTGGTGATTATGCCCGCCTCTCTGGTTGAAGGTCCTAATCGGTAGTGTAGTGTTTGGTTGGAATAAAATTCTGCAAAACAATGGCATTATGTGTAATATCATTGGACACAATTCACGATGACCCCCCTCATGATGATATGTTCAACTTTAGACTCAAAGTTGTAGCACAGCACAGGTATGACAGATAAGCTGTTACTTAGTTGTATGATGACAAGATGAATCAAAAACACCACGACAGAGACACCACAATTGAAATTTAATCTGCTCATGTCCCAACTTTGGCATAGAGATGTTTTCTCTGTGGGCACTGCCTCAATACATCTGTAATGGTATGTATTGAAATGAGATGTATTGTGAGTGTTCTTCACATCTCAGATAGCAAAACTGATAAAGTTCTATTTACACCCTTAATGTGCTGTATTCTAAATATATAATATCAAAATCCTATTACATTTTAAAATAGAAAAATTTTCTTGATCAGTTGGACTTCAGCAGGGACCCTCCAGTTCCCATTTGAAAATATAAGGTTCAATCAGCTACGGCTTTACAGAAAACAGAGAATCTGTTCCAAAAAGTTTAGACAGTTTAGTCTTATTTTTTTTAAATGTATGTTGTATTGATTACTGAAAGGAGTTAGGAGAGATATATGATATATAAGATTTGGAAACAACAATTAAGCTTAAATTTAGACATGAAAACATTCAAGTCACACCATTTTTTTTTGTCACTGACAAGTTTGAACTGGTAATATAGTTCATAGTGTTTACAACAATACAATTAAAACACACACACACACACACACACACATACAATCTAAATGCTTCTCTGCTAATTTGCTGATGTTTTTTTTCCTTTATATACATCTTGTCTGTATGCTGTTCTTTGTTCGGTTATTTTCTAGTTTCTTTTCTGTCCCCAAGTTTACTTCTACTTTTTTGCTTGGACAAGCCAAAGCCATCACTGTCAGTGTCTAAGACACTACCATTATTGTGTATGTCTGCTGCAGTACAAAGGTTATAAACAAACACAATCCCAGTATGGTAGAGCTGGCTGCAAATCACTAAAACTAACTAGAACCCAGAATTTATCTCAGGATTCAATGGATACTGAGCTAGATGCTGTCTAGCATGGTTGCTATGATAAAAAAATAAATATATAAATTTAAAAAATCAGCTTTTCACCGAATTAAAACAAGATATAGAATGAATCTCCACTTATCTGGCATTTGTATCAGTGTCGTCCATAATGTCTTCCACTTCAAAGTTTGAAAAGTGAAAATTAAGCAACATTTTGTGATCTTCTGAGCTCCCTTAACATGCAATCACAGAGCAGTGATGCAAAGATGCTAAACTTTATTGGTCCTTAATTGGTAAATTCCGAACACTGATCAGTGCTTTGCAGGTAGAACTGTAAAGAAACGAGTTAGAGAATGACTTTTGAGATGGAACCTTTTCTGTTTTCAGTTTTTTATGATTTTAATCAATAAAAGTAAAAAAAAAAACAAACAAACACAAAAACAAAAACTGGACAAAATGTGATTTACTTGTCAGAGAATAATTTCTTGTGAATAACCCCCCCCCCCCCCCCCAGAAAAACTGAAAAAAGTCAGAACATTAGAATTCTAAAGTCACAATTTGACATAAACACACCTAGAGTCTTTCTGCACCCTTAAGCCTGATAAATATGAATGTAAGTGCACCATTGTTGCACATCTGGCATACATAATATGGTATGAATTCTCAGATTCTGCTTTTTCTTTGTTGTATTTATGTTGTCTGTATAAAGCTGACATTGTCATCAAAATTTTATTTTGTTTTGACCTTTTGTGGTTGTACAATATTTTCACGGCTCCTGTGTCTTTGTTTCTTTGTTGCTACAGCTAAAGCTTAATTGAGTTTTCAAAAATTGCAAGACGTTCAGCAAATAGACCCAGAAATCAAGTCCTCACACATCTACATGGTCAATCTGTTGAATATTTGCACACAGTAAGAATGTGAATGTGTGCATGTGTAAGGCTGCAGGACATAGTCAGGTTAAATGTAAATTTATATTATTTGCTTTCACTCTCATTTTAAAATATGCACACACATAATACTAACACTATACTGCACACATAGTGGATTTAAATGTGTAATAGTCTACTAATGAGAGTCTCTCTCTATTATCTGCTAATGAGAGTCTATCTCTTTTTAAAATAATGTCTTCTCATTGTTCTTTCTCTTCTATATTCCTATCTATTAGTTTCCATTATGTTGGCCTCCCACTGTCTCTGTCTCCAAGTCTCATATTGTCTGGAAACTGATTCTAATGAAAAGCTTGTATTATTAATACAAAGCCCTCAGGAATGTAACAGCCTTTTTGTTTGGGATTGCAGATTTTATGGCCACATATATTTTATTCTTTTAAAATAGATATTTTCTACTTCCATTCTTACTGTCTATTGCCCTGATCACAGCCTTACAGCTACTGTTGGCACTGGAGAGCAGCGCAGGCACTTAAGATGAAATATCAAACATGCTCATTAGCATACAGATTAGGACATTGAGCTCTGTCATTGTTTGAACATTGAAGCAATTCACTGCCCAAAGCCAAATTTCTCTTGTAATCCATTTTACAGAGACGAGTGATCTGGAGTCAACGGCACAAAGACTAAACCATCTACCGGCGCCTTTAAATCAAACTCTTTTTAAATAAATGACCTGCCCTTCTATTCAGGGCTCACTTTTCCTTTCAGCCGTTAGAATGTTAATGAAGTACATTCATGTGGGGTAAATAAAAATATAGGTTTACATTAATGTATTTTCGTGTGTGTATTTGTCCCTGGTATATGTGTGTGCACACATGTATCACTGTTTGTTTGGCCTAATCCATCTGCACCTTACAGATTTTCATTTGTGTACCAAGGTAGTAGCTCAGTAAATGTAGTTAATACATATCTTTACTCACTCAGTCTGGCTGTAACTGACCTCTCAATAACACACACACACACACACACACCAAAAACTGTCACCGTGTGGCAAATGCTCATTGTGGCGACACGGTCTGGTCCACTCTAAAACAAAGGTCATAGATCCCACTCACCAATATCAACAATGTACTCATTTAAAGAGTTAATACTTACAAATACTTGGGGATAGAGACTTATGACCAGCTGAAGGTCAAAAAACTTCAAGAGTGAATGTTCTTCTTACGGAAATTGTACAGTTTTAATGTTGATCGTTATGTCTTGCAACTGTTTTACAAGGCTGTCCTACAGAGCATCTTGTCCTTTGGCCCAATTTATGTGTTTGGTAACATGCGCAACTTAGACCAAGATAAGTTACAGCGCATGATCAAGATGGTGAGTGGGGTCATTGGGTGTGACCAGATGTCAGCTGCTCAGTTGTGTAAAGACCTCATTCTGAGTAAGGCTGAGTACATCCTCAATGACCCTACTCAACCTTTACACAACAAGTTCCAACTGAGCTATCGGGGCAAAGGAAGGATTCTGCAAAGGAAAATAAGAACAACCAGGTTTAGCAAGTGTTTTGTTCCTTCAGCAATTAGACTGTTAAATGAGAGGGACAGTACAAAACATAGGATTTGATGGTATTTTGCCCATGGCTATGTGCAATGGTAATCCTTGTGCAACACTTGCATGGTGCAATATATTTTATGTTTTATTAGTTGATTTTAATGCTGATGCAGATCCTTTCTCAAGGATCATGTAGTCCACTGTATATGAAGTATTTATTTGTTCTGACATTAGTGTGTGTGTCAGCGTATGCTAGAGCAAGGGAGCTTGAAAGTGCTGTGTGTGTGTGTGTGTGTGTGTGAGTGCGTGTGTTGGGGGGATGGAAGAGGGGACTGCATATTATATAGTTGTATTTATATCTGTTTTTACGACTGTTCTGTATACTTCTGCATCTTGACCATCCAAATTTCCCTATCTGGGATAACTGACCTTGACCTTGACCTTTGAGACAGATTTACAGCCTGTAAACTCTCAGTCTCCCTGCTTCATAGAAATAGAGGATGGAGAGGAGATGTACAGAGGATGGTGACAGGAAGAAGTGAGAATGAGGACATAGAATGAATTTTGAATGAAGGATGGATGTTTGGTTTCAGTATTGGTAGGGGAATTTGTACCTTTTTTTGTATGGGCTTACATTAGCATACACAAACACACACAGAGCTTGATTCTGCAAAATATTTTATTTATACAATACGTATTGTATTATGTATTTATGTATTATGTGCTGATATAACTTGCCCAAAACATAATTTGAATTATAAAATCTATATAAGTTCTAAACATCTTAATTTGCTATAAGTGATATTCCACATTTTATTTTTGTAATGTAAATCTGAGACTTAATTAATATTTTAATTTAGATTTGATAGAGGTTCACCCTTCTTGCTACTGCTTTACAGACTTTAATTGTCTGCTGAAAGTCATCTTAAAATCTCATCTAAGATTCTGTGGCACGGTCATCTCCTTCAGTCTGTTGATTAGGCTACACAACTCAAGTTGAGTTTCCTGTAGTTAATAAAATGATGCTTACTGACCGAGCCACAGCAATGCTCAAACATGACCCATCTGTAAACCTGCTCAAAAACTTTCACTTGTTTTTTAATCATCTCATTAAGCCAGACATTTCAGAGCTGACACCTGAGAACCTGCGGCTCACCTGTGCGGGTCAAGCTCCTGTTAAAAAGATGCATGGCATTCACAAACTAATCAGTTCAGAGGAGAGTGATGGTGTTATACTGAACATTTAAGAACCATCGTTCTAATTTGTGTGACCTGCTCTATAAATGCAGCTGTTCTAGTTGTGTGCCTTTGTCAAACTACCAAGCATGGAAGCATGTTAGTAAGGCAACTAGCATAATTCAATTCCCAGCCAACACTACATTTCAGTTTAAAAAAAAGAAAAGAAAAAAGAAAAAGAAATGTAATGTATAAACACTTTTGCCATCCATCCAAGCTTTGAGCAGTGGGTAAGTGCTTGTCACCGTTTTTCTCCTCTCCGCTGTTCTCCTCTATTCCCCTAGCATCTCCTCTCCCCTCTGGGACTCAGCAGGAGGTCTTGTCAGCTACAGAGCTGTCTGTTTGTCCTCCTCTAATCTCTCCTTTTTTTTGTCCCTACTTCTCTACTTTTCTCTTTCCATCGCTACACTTCCCTCTACCTTGTTCATTCCCTAAAGTCTTTTTTCCCCTGTGACACCGTCCTTTTGTTTGTCATCCTATCCCCCTTTTCTCCCCCCTCTTTCTCCTCTCTGCTGTCCCTTCAATATCAAAATGGGAGGTCTCACCAGCTACGGAGCTCTGTGTAAGCCTCTCCTCTGCACTCCAATATAACACAATGTGTTTGTCTTCAAGGGATGTCTAGAACCCCTGCCACCAGCCTTTGATAACATCTGTGTTTGTGTATGAGAGAAAGAAAAACTGGTCTAGTCTGTGTATTTGAAGCAAGATCATGTTGTATGTTTTTTTGAAATGTTTGTGTGCATAGAGATAGAGATGGAGATATGTGTTTGAGGGAATATGTTGCTCCCTTGAACAGGGAGAATTAAGTGGAAACAATGCTCTGGGCTCAGTGTTGTATAAGATGAGACTAAAATCACAGACAGTAAAGTCCTTTCAATGAAATGCATGTATACTTTCATATTTTACATATAAACAAAAGCTATACATTCTTGTAAAGGTTCTATGCAGCGCACTTATAATACTTGAAATGTGTGTACTGTAAACTGTTCCCTATGAAATATAATTCATTTTATGTTGTACTGATGAAAAAAAATTTTTACTCCATGAAATAGAGTTGATGCTTTTGGTTTTCTTCATACCACATCATCACCATTCTTGTTGTCGTTCTTCGTGTTAACAGTAGGGGGCATGGAACTATCATGGCATTAGTGTATGATTACCTAACACCAGCTATACTGATAGCTGCAAGTGAAGAATTATATCTTTTTTTCTGAATTTCTTCCAGGACAGCTTTAACATTTTCAGTTTGAAAATCAGAAGCTGTGATGAGAGACAAACTGCAGAGGTCTGCAGTCAAAAGCATGAACTCTTGAGTTGAGATCAGTAATTGTATGAGCATGTTGTAAGACCTGAAAACAGGCTTGTAGACTGGATATTTTCAATGACTGAGATGAAGCTATGTAAACAAATGATACAAAATTTAATCATCTGCATATAAAATTATATTTAGAGAGTTTTACATAAGATATCGGGCATGTGCACTAGAGACTTCTGCCAGTCGAGTCGACTAACTTCTGGTTAGCCCTTTGTTAACTTGAATGGGGATAAAATAATTTAATCCTGCAGCTCTTCATTGTTCCAAATGTTATTGGACCAAATGGATCAAATTCTGATGGTGAAATGAGTCATTTTGCGGGGGTTGTGTGGCGCTCAAAACAATTTATCCACCATTTTACAGCCAGAACAGTAGCGACGGAGTAGGTTACAGAGGAGCATATGATATAAGCACGTGTCAACAGTGTTTTTGTAATTACTCTCACTGCCAGAAGGGAGAGACAAAAGTCACAGACTCCAGCTTTAATTACATACTGCATTCAAACTTATGCATTGATTCGGACGACAATTCTCTCCCACGCCAATTCTTTCTCCTTTGCCACTGCAGCTGTGTTGCTTTTCTTTTCGTTCGTTTGGGACCAGACCAAGACCACATCCGCACCCAAGTATGATTACAGTGTTCAGACTGGCCCAAAGAAGTCACACCTTTTTTTTTTACTTCACAGTATCAGTCTGTATATATTTACAGGTACATAGAGTTGTTTTCATTAGCATTTTATATATTTCAAGCACTTAACTTCCAGTGTCACTGAGAATAAGTGAACATTTAGAGGTTCATTGTCTAAGTCTTGGTCTCAGTCACTAAATTTGGGCCCTCTAATAAGTGTGCTGGTGAGCATTTTGGAAATGATTGCTCCATTATTAAGATTTGAAGACTTATAATAGGTTTTGATGTCTGCGGTGTGGGCACTGATTGACAGCTGTGATTGACAGTTGGCTCACCCACTGCTCTCCCTGGCTCCTGGAGTCACACTGAGTTTGATTGACTGTCGCAATATTTTGGTATGTGTAATGTTACTTGATTGTGATACCTGCCCTCTAACATCAGCCCAAGTATGCACCGCTTGGTGTTCCCATTACGCTAGCATTCACTTCATCTGAGGTAGTGGGATGTGTCTCCACAGCATGAGAGGTGACATCCCGCACTACTTATATGGAAGGTCCTGACTCCAAATGGAAAAGATGGCACCGCCCATAAGCGGCAACTCTGGGCTTCAACTGGGTCCAATTGCAAACCAATGGGTGATGTCTCACTTCACTATGTCCATCTTTAGATACAGTCCGTGCCCTCACAACTGTGGAGAAATCAGTGTAAGACAAAATCTCAAACAATGCACAAACAAATGTGGAGTAGATAGAGCAAGGGTGTAAGTGAGACAGCCATTTTGAAAGCTGAGACGTGTCAATTCCCAGAGGCAAAAAGCAAAATTAAGTGTGTGTAATAAAAAAAAGTGTGATCGACACATGTGATGTATTAACAAGTGACTTTAATCATTCTCATGGGGCATAATCAAATACTCATAATGAATGAAGGTTATAGAGACAATGGAAACCAGGATACATTGCTGCTTCCGAATACAACCATATTTTATCTGTTGAATGCTGTCAAAAACAGTCATGAACATAGTTGGATAGGAAGGCAAAATCATTAAGGAAGTAAAAGACAAACTGCAATACACTTTTCACTCAAGTCTTGTTTTTTTAATGAAGTGAATGACTGGGTGATCTTCTGCTCCCTCAGCACAATCACTCATCTACCGCATCTCTCCATCCGTATCCATCGGTTTTCCTTATTAAAAGGCTCCATCGTTCAGGGTTAGCAAAAGCCCTCATTAGCTGCTTATGTCAATGCACTCTGCTGGTGATGAATAGCTGCTATATTACTGGGTCAATGCTGTGAAAATTAAAGCCCAAGTACTTAATACAGTCCCAAACAAAAAGTTGACCTCCAGGACAAGCATCACAAATAGTAAGACTTGGATCTTTTGTCCCCCTTACAAAACACCATGGCTCATTTCCCTCTGATTTGGCTGAAGAAGCCAGTCTTTTAGCCCGGAAGGAAAAAAGAGGGTATAAAACAAGATGGACCAAGCAATACAAGAGACATCTGAAGCAGAATTACAGCAACAGGTGTAATCTTTAAATAATATAAATCAGAGAAGAAAACTCACAAGTTGTTGATATACTGTATATACAACCACCAAATAATCATACATTGACTGTATAATAAAGGACAGAAAATTACTTCATGCAATGGCAATATGGAAGGGGTCCCCTAGGATATTCTATGCCACTTCTGCATCCATAATGTGGAAAAGACTTGTGCCATATCCCACCATAGGTCTTAGTATGTGGGGCTAATCGCCGTGAGATTGTTAACTTGTTTTTACCATGTACTAATCAGAGGACTCTATAGATTAGACTGATCAATACACTCCTGGTGAGGCTGTCAATGAGTAGCTCTGTAGCATTCATTGGGAGATACTACAATGATTTCTCTGACTCACACAAACTTAAGTTTGTTTCTCCCCTGAAAAAACACACTTTTCATTAACTCTTTTTACACAGTTCAAATGGGACCTATTATGCTTTTCCTTATTTTCAGTCGTATATGTATATAATGTTACAATGTTCATATTAAATGTGGCCAGGCTTCATACTGCTCTGAATGCTCAGTTTCCAGTGTTTTTTTCTACTTTCAGCCTGAGCTGACATCTTAAGTGACTAAAGTGAAAACAGAGATACGACACAAACCAGCCAAAAAGTTAGCTGAAGAGACACATTCACACTTTCTGTGTGGGTTTTGTAGTGACGGATGAAGTTGGATGTTGCGGTGGTCGTGTCACTGATTTTAGAGCTGCAGACCTTGTATACCACTGTTCTTTTCTTACTACTGTCATCAACAACATAATCCTTGAATCCAAATATTATTATTTTTGGACTAGCCACCTCCATGATAGCTGCCTCATGCGTTGGCCTCTGCTGGTCTGCTGTGTCCCAGTAGGTTGCCAGGTTTGCACAAATTGCATTAGAGATCACCCAATCATGTTTCAAAAACAAAGCATATCTTCTCAATATCTAGAAAAATGAAAATATTGAGTCTTGAGTCTTCTCTCTCAAGTCCAAGTCTTAAGTCATAAATACCAAGTCAATGTCAGGTGAGTCTTTTATCAGTCCTGAAATTTGCGACTCGAGTTTGACTCAAGTCAAGTCATGTGCCTCAAATTAAAATGTCTCTGTGTGTCTGTGTGTGTGTGTTTATGAGAAAAAGGGGAGCGAAAATGCCTTGAAGCTTATGATAGGATGACAAGAGGTTATGACACCAACACATGCACATCTTTAGATAAAAGAGACATCATTACAGACTGTTTTTCTCAGAGCATCCAAACATTTGCTGTGTTGATTACATTTTGCAGCAGTGCTAAAAATCAGATCAGTTTGGTGAACAGCTCAACAACATTGCAAACAACAGAGGTAAACCACATGGTTGCCTCGCTAATGATGCACTCTCTGTGTAGTAGGTTACTTCCTATTTATGCAGAAATACTCATTAGCACATTCATCCTGTTTCGGTTGTTTATGTTTTCCTGACTCCCCAACAAGTTGGAAACATCATCATCCTCTGTGTGTAAAGGATCGAAACTGTTATGTTGCATCGAATACAGAGGCATGTGACGAAAAAAACATTTTGGGTTGGAAAAATCCATCCATTACCGGGTTAGGGTTTAACCATGTTTAGTGTGCATGGCATTTCTTTCTTCCAGCTAGATTTCTCACAAATATGGGTCTTGTTTTTGTTGCCACACTTTCTCTCAGTTGAGTTTCCAAACTTCATCAGAGAGCTGGAGAGAGGTTTAGGGTGCAAAAGTTTGATTAGTCAATTAAATGTTTATTTTTATTTTCCCTACTTTCAGCTGACAAAATCGTGATCTAGTATGTCTGCCTCATGTATTTCACGCTTGTTTTAATCATGTGGTCTATTAGATTTTTGTCTGTTTTTTAACACCACCTACTTCTTCTTCTGCTTTGATTCTCCAGTGTTTTACAACATTGAGTCAATGTAGATTTGTGGCTTTTTTTTTACACTGATCAACAAAAAAAGACTTTAATGTGGAATCACAAAGGCTCTTCTGATCTCATACTGTACACGCTCCATCAGGTCACCTCCTCCCGTTCTGTCAGAGACAACGTGGTCCTGTCTATCCAGGAAATGGTTAAACAGGTTTACACTCAAGATGTCCTGGTGAAGAGGCTGGTGTCACAGTGGGAGAGATCTGTGTGGTGTTTCAACCTCAGACTGACACAGAGGTTTCTGTAAATCTGAACGGCAGAAGCAAATTTACCTGGCCTGCTGACATGGTGGATGGTTCAGGGGCCATAACCACCCCTGCTGAAAATTTGAATGAGGAGCTTGATCTGAAGAAGGACATAAAAGTAACCAGAAAATCAGACTCTGCTGTTGTTTCTCCTCCACCTCTGACCTCCAACACTCTATCCAGAGTGGCTTGAACAATAGCCTGCATGAAGCACATGCTTAGGCCAAGCTGTGATGCAGACTCTACCGCCCCTCCTGCTTAACCTCCAGTCACTGCTTCAGTCCTGTACAGTGAGCATATGAGTGAGGAGCCCACCAGAGAGCCAGACTCTTCTGTGGTTTCAACTCCACCACCTCCTGTGACCCCTGCTGATGAACCTCCTGCCATCACTGCTGTTATGGGGAGGTTTGACAGTCAGCCAGACTGAAGCAGCACAGCAGCCTACACACAGCTCAGAGCTGAGCTCAGCTGCTGTGTCAACTCCACCACCTCCTCTGACCCCTCTTGCTCAACCTCCAGTCACTGCCTCAGTCCTGGATGGTGAGGATATGAGTGAGAAGCCCACCAGAGAACCAGACTCTGCTGTGATTTCAACTCCACCACCTCTAATCTCAAGTCTAAACCCACCTGAAATTTCTGTCAGAGAGGAATGGAAATTTTAATTTCATAATAGTGATATTTCACATAGCCACGCACAAATAGCCATAAATAAACAAATAACAAAAATAAAGGAGCCCAGCTAATCTTTATCAAGTATAATCTGACATTACTTTTTTTTTTTTTTACATAAATAAGGATCTTTGTTATAATAGGTATCCTTTAAAAATATACAGAAATCTTGAAAAAAAAAACCCCCCAAAACCCAGAAAGACAGTGTGTGTGTGTGTGTGTGTCAGTGTGCCTGACATGTGCTCTTACACACACCCAGACACACACAGAGCCACCTGAAATACTGAAACAGCTGTCAGCTTAGTGATGACTAAAAGACAGTGTTGTTTTTCTTCATTCACACTGTCTGGCTTTGCAAAGGTCAACCTGGGTTCTGCCTGTCTGTTTGCGACTTCCCATCTGTCTGTCTTTATTCCCTGTATGTGTATGTAATTGTCCATTCCCGTCTGTCTCATTTACCTGTATGTGTATCTGTGGGAAACAGAGACTCTTCTCACTAGAAAAATAAATAAATAAATAAATAAAAATTAAAAAATAAATAAAAAACACCCCAAACTATGAGGGGTGGAAGTAACAGAAATTAATTTATAAAAATAGAGGTGATGAAAATGCATGTGAAATGAGAAATAGAGGGATAAATTATAAAATGATTTGATCAGTTTAAAGTGATTTGATTAAAACAGTTGTGATATGATGAAAACAGAGCAATGTTTCATCATTTTCCCTATCTTACATTCATCATTCATCATTCACAACACAAAATTTCCATTTATCATTTAAGGAAAGTGGAAGTGAGAAAAATGCTTACAAATTAAAAATAGAAGTGATGAAATGTATGTGAATGGGCTACCCTCCTAGTTTCTATATCTAAGCTCACCAGCAGGCCAGGCCTGCAAGTTGAGAGCCAAAAACTCGATCAGTTAGTCAGTGGGTGTGGTTTTTGATTGACATTTTGGACGTAATCATGTATCTAAGAAGTTGACATTTCAAGTAAAGAACAAGAAAAAGGAGTCAAATCCTACTACTATAGTTTGTTTCATGGTTTGTTAATGTTGCCTCCCGAGTGGCTGGAAGTTGGGCCATGATGCAGCATCCAGGAGCTAATCAATCAAAACATGGTGGGCTCACTAGGAGAGGGGGCTTACAGAGACAGGAGCTGAAACGGCCAGTTTCAGACAGAGGCTGAACTGAGGGGCTGTGTAAAGGGTCAATATAAAATAAATAAGATGTTTTTTGAACTGTAAATCATGCAAAGACATTCCAGTAGAGCCCCAGATTAAAAATATAGACCTGGAAATGTGTATGATATGTCCCCTTTAAAATAA
This sequence comes from Thunnus maccoyii, assembly GCF_910596095.1. Classification (NCBI taxonomy): domain Eukaryota; kingdom Metazoa; phylum Chordata; class Actinopteri; order Scombriformes; family Scombridae; genus Thunnus; species Thunnus maccoyii. Next base: position 8,909,779 of record NC_056551.1, read on the forward strand.
AATTTTAATTTTCTTGATTCATATTATTTTGTTTTAGCTTTAGTTTTCCTTATACATACTAAAGCTAAAAGAAAATAATAAATTCAGATTTTATCCTCAAGGAATTTAGGATTGCAATAACTCGGACGCTGAAAAGCGAACACAAGGTGCTACAATATGCAGTGGAGCGATGAGCAATAATTGCTTTAGTCCATCTAGTTTTGAAGGGCAATACTTCACCTCGTGTAAATGTAACTTAAATAGTACCCTAATTCTCTTTCTGGCTGTAAATCACCTTTTCTGTCTGGCTGCCTTAATGTATAATGTTAAGTGCATGGTTGTTAATTTGGTGGTTTGTGAATGGTTTATCTGTGCAATGCTGCACCATTCTATTAGCCTGATTTCACTGTGCCTGATTGTGCGACCAGTTTTCTGTCTGCCAGTGTATTTATGTTTGTCTCCCAGTCTGCCTATTTACCTGCCAGCCTGTCCATCTATCATTCATCATAAGTGTTTATACTTCGCTCTGCAGATTGACTCCTCTCCATGCAGTGAATTAATGGCATGCATAAGTAGCACACAGTAGATGTGGTTGTAGGCCAGCCATCCATCATGAGCCTATTACATATTCAAGGCTCCAGCCTGATCTGCAAAGTATCTCTTGTAATAATGACTACGTTGACATGCACAAAATATTCCGTTTTTTTGCATTTATTCTGAAAAATACAATATGTATGCTGCTTATATGGCTAATGAAAATAAACATTCCACTAATATTCCCGTTTACATGCAGAGGGTTTTCAGGGTTTCCCTCTGCTCCAGTGGGAACGGGATTCACAAGATCTTCATAGGCAGTGAAGTAAACCAGTGAGGTGAAAAACATTAGTGAGCTGCTGCCTGATATTTATAAGTGATATTGATATGACTGATATTATAAATTTATAGTTACAGGAACATCAAGTACCTAGGTTGTCCCATGATGTTCACTACACTGCTGAGTGTTTTTGGTGCATCACACTGAGTCGTCACCATCAGTCCATGGCTGCATGTCAGGATAATAACCAATCCCCTGTGTCCCCTTCATGGAGAAGGCGCACTCTGTTTTTCCAGTCCGCCTTGAACAGCTCTCCTCTCTCCTCTCATCCCTCTCTTCTGTCTGCCTTCCTGATCCACCATGTCACTTTGCCTGCACAGGTGTGTGTTACACAGCCAGCCGACCATGCATCTCTATCCCAGCCTCCCCAGCTATATGTTGGCTATATGGTTTGTTTACAATGCACAGAACTGACCGTAAACAAGTAGGAGGCTGTGTGTTGCAAACTGCAGTTAAAACCCTGATTGAGACGCATATTCTGAATGCGCTGTATACATGTCCAAAGAATGCTCCTAAAACCCAAATAATCGGTGTATCCCACATGTCTTGATCGGAAAATGCTACATTTGGAATAAGGCCTATTTCAGAATATCCAAATGGAATATGCTGTTTACATGACCCATATCAAATTTGGAATATTGTCATGTCCGCAATTATAGTGGAATATTACTGTGCATGTAAACATAGACATTGTCCTTCTCTTTCTTCTCTTCCCTGCCCTGCCAGTTTGTCTGTCCTTTATCCTTCGGCCTCTCTTCCCTTTCTCCTTTAATTCCTGTCTTTCTCTATCTCTCTATCATCCCTGTGCAACCTCCCTTTTCTATCAGGGTGTCTATTTTACCTTTACCTTGGTTTCTCATATAAGTTTTTCCTTACTTCAATTCTCTCCCTCTCTTAAACTTACTCTTACATAACTTACAGCTGCAATGACAACTTGTAACCAAAAGGGGAAAAAATATTGTGAATTCAGATATGGACCCAGGCTGGTACAAAATTTGAAAAAAAAAAAAAGTAAAGCCTGTGAGCTAGTTCAGACATTCAGCTTGAGTTCACAACAACTCACATGATTGACTATATGACTAGAAGTAGCCTAATTGTTGACATTCACAAAACATATAAATCTACAAAAAGTAATAATACTAGCCTATATTATTTATCCAGCTAAAAAAAACATTCTATAAATGGAAAACCAGTAACAGTGAGTGGTACACTAACCATACTTAATCAGTTTAAAACAGCTCAATTGCATAATAACTTTTGAGTGTGTTTAAATAGAGGAAAAGAAATATAAATAATTGTTTTTCATTTCATTGTTTGTTAATACAGAACAATTAATATCCCCCCACTCCAAAATTTGTGGGCCATAAAACCAAACAATGAAATGAAATGTTTCAAACAGCTGAAGGGACCTTATCTCATAATAATTCTGATTAGATTCGTCATTATTAGTGGCTCTTTCACATTACCACACGTCATTTGTTACATTGTTAAAATGGCAATATTGATAAGTGCAGCTTTAAGACATTCTTTGACATTAGAGAGGATGGGTAGAGTAAAATTTAAAGGACAAATACATGGATGAGGAGAGGAGGGATAGTGGCTTAGAGCACAAAATGATAGCTTTGTCCTTTCTGTCCAGCAGTGAATGCTGACTGTACAAAACAGATGTAATTATCAGAAATTATCATTACCAGGAGGGGTGATCTGAGGGGAGAAGAGGGAGAGAAAAAGAGAGAGAGAGAGAGAAAAAAAGAGGGATCAGTGTGAGAGAACAATTTTAGCAATAATGTCCACAAGATGGCTCTTTGCTGTAATTATGGGTATCACATTAATGTGACTCATTGATGTTAGTGACACCAGAGTCACTATAATTACAGATGAGGATTCACATGTTTCTTTGCTGTCTAAAATTTACTTTATACTTCTAATGTGTGAAAAGTTTCTTCCATAGCAATTTAGCTATCAGACGAGAGAAAGCAAGCAGCATGACTTCTAGTTATCATTAGATCAGCATGTCTACCAAGTGCATTTTTCATAAAACACTGTTATCTGATCAGTTTGTTTGGCTAAAGCTACACGAGTCATTCATTTTGTCTCTTTCATTATCTTCCCATCATCACCGCAATTTGTTTCCCTCTCTTTCTCTTGTCTCTCCTTCTTCCCTTTATCCTCTCTGAGTGATGGGCAATCACAAAGCATTAGGTCTTAATTAATCAAAGACCCAATAATGAATTCTTGCTGCTGTGTGCATGTGTGTGTATATTTATTTCCTTGCTCATGCATGTATGTGTGAACATACGTACATGCTGTATGTGCAGGTATGCAAAGGGGATCAGCTCTGGCTTCAGACATTGGATGAGCCACATTCATGCATTGAGTTTTCTCATTTAAGGGATGAAACCATTCGGCAGTGAAGCCATTTAGTACAATAATAAGACTTGGAGTCTGTGACAAAGTACTGTCAACCCTAATGGGCAATTAATGTCTAATTTTGAAGAGGGAAATGAGCATTCATTTTCTCTTCTTTACACATGAGATACTTTAAACCCTGTCTGCAGGAAAAGTATTTATTTCCATAAAATGGTGTTCTTTAGCCTCAGGCAATAAGAATATAAAGACTCTGAGTGAGTGTGCATACACTGGGGGAAAGCAAACAAAAAAAGCTAGTTACAAGTTTAGAAAAAATAGCATTTTTAAAAATTTGAAATAATGAGTGTAGGTACTATTGTTTCAACAACATATTTTCTTTTTTACACAAAATGTATGGCACTGAAGCAACACATTCACTTCCTTCAATGGCATGTGTTGAGCAGAAAACATGAACAAACATTAAGATGATCATACGACCAAGGAGATTTAGCATCATACAACACTTACTCAGGCTAAATCCAAGTTCTGGCGCTACTTTGGACCTGACAGCTTAAAGAAATACCCAAAAATCTATCTTTGAGTATCTCACTGAAGGCTTGAACGGTTTCAAGCCTTCAGTGAGATGCTCAAAGATAGATCCAAATGTTTTTAGCTTGCTGCTTTGACAACTGCAGCTATAGACAAATACGGGTTGCAGGCAGAAGTAGCCAGGTTGCCACTGCTGCGGAGGCACCTCCCTTATAAACCTGCATATAACACTGTAATTTATGTAGAAGGATCTCACTGTTTGGATGTTTCCGACAAGAAATATGTCCAGGTGATCCAGTAAAAACAGTTACACAGGGCTGATGGTGAGCTGCCACCCTACTGATCTCTTGCTAGCTTGGTACAACATTTCCTAGCCAAAATTTTACTTTTATAGTATTATATGTTTGTGTTTTTTTTAATTAGCTTAAAGTATGCTTTTATTCTGATTAACATGTAAGAAATTATGAACTTTGATGAGTTAAATTATAGGCTAGAAAGTTGTTCCTGCTGGGTTAAATCAGCTACTCCACACAGAACTTAAACATCCAGACTGCGGAGGTCAGACAGAAGCGTTAATGTTATTTTTTCATGAAGTCTGTGTCCTAATTAAATTCAGACAAATGTTTAGAGACTAAATAACTTCCACATTCACACAGACAACTTTCATATGTTGGAGGGTACAACTGCTGACCGTGATTAACCCCAACATCTCTGCTTTCACTGTTAGTGTAAATGGAAAGAAAAGGAGAAAAAAAAGTGAGTGTCCTCAGAAACTTATCAAACTGCTCCTCCTATCCACATGTCAAAGTGTCCTTGAACAAAAGTGTCTCCCAAATGAATGTATGTCAAATTTTAAATAGATCATTTTGTTTTTTTTATACTGATGGAACATAGCCAACAGGGGGTGAGTATTGATATTCAAATGATAGGATTGGGACTGAATTCTGAGGTAGGCAGTCACCAGTAACTGTTCAGTCAACACATGTAGGCCACTTCAGCCACAGAATAGGAAAAGCAGCCTTACCAACTGGCCCATCAAATCTCAACCAGCGTGAAACAACGCTCAGCCCACCGTTCACAGTCTTCAAAAAGTTCTTGAAATGACATGTCAACCATTTTACTTCATAAATCCAACCACTGTCATCAATACCTCGCTTTAGGACCCAGGCCACACAAACTTTGTTGTAATTTTAACTCGTCCTTGCATTTTAATTGCGAGTTAGGACAGAGAATAGCTGTGCCCTTAGGATATGCCCTAAAAAATAAAAAACACATCCAGTGACAGAGAGACAAAATCGACTCTCCCTGCAGATCTGGTGTTAGTGTTTGATTTTAATATAAGGCACACTACAAGTATGCAGTCATTGTGTGATCGCCTTGACTGAGCATATGTGTTTGCTTGTCTGGACAATCATGACACTGTCATTGTAGTAGGCTACATTTAGCTGAATACACAGACAAAATGACATAAAGGCTTATGTCCAAACCCAATATTATGATGAATTTTCTGGGCATAACCCCAGTTTACACCAAGCATTATTATCCCACTGCAGATGGTAGCTTTATAAAGACTGTGAACTGATCTGGCACCAATCCATATTCAAACACAGGGATGAGTACATGAAGAAAGATTGATATAAAGGTGGTTTAAATCCATGTATTTATTTATTTTTTTAAAAATCTAATTACACTCATGTTTCACCCATTATGACCTAAGGCGCCCTCTAAAAAAACATTCTAAAACCTTAGGCATTGTTTGAAAACAACCTGAAACCTGAGGCTAAGACCAGCAAGAAGAGCTAAAAAAACAAACAACCACAAAAAAGCATCCCATAATGCATTTCACCTTCCCCACATGTATTTCAGTGAATCACGATGCATTTCATTGGTCATGTGTCTTGAAACAATGACATTATCTAAAACACTCTGATGTCACCTCCTTCTCTAAAGGGACAAGCACGCAAACGTTGCACCTGGTCTTAATGTGTTAAGAGAATTTTGATTAATTTTTACCTTTGTGGGATTTAATGTATAATCAAGAACAATAAGCACCAAGTTAACATACCTCAACTAACAATATTCTGCTTTGTTGATGTGAGCCTATAAAACTATTCATGCTCCATAAAACTTTGTCTATCCATCTAGGCGCCTGCCAGTTTCCATCACTTGTTCTGTCTTCATTTCCAAATTGTGACATGTTCTCTATGTACTTCTGTGACAGTATTTCAAACCTCTGACTACATTTATAAGGTTCAGACCAGGTTAAAGCAGGACAAACTCTTCACATACCTGTGGTGAAGAGGCACCTACCATTGCCTTGCATATTTAAGGCATTGCTGGTTGCGTCTTTGCTGGCACTGCAGTGTGTTTGCTATCTTGTCTTGATAGAGCTGTCAATCTCGTCAGTTTTGTCCCCTGCCTGCCCCACCAAGCTGTCCAACTCTGAAGAATCTCTGGGTGATGTCTGCCATCTGGAGTCTGATCCTTTCATCATCGCCCCAGCTGGCTGTGAAAATCCAGCTGCATTCTGCCCCATCTGCAGACATCAATGCCTAACTGAGAAAGGAATCGACCGTTCACCAAGCCTGGACCTCTTCCACAACAAACAAACTGGTAGCCCCATTTCTATTCAACCTCTAACCCCAAACAGTCCATCCTTTTTGTCTAACTTTTATTATACACCCATTGCAAGCATTTGGGACTTTAAACACTCTACCCAACATTGTCATCATTCCAGTAGTGTCCAACAGCCTCTGTGTTGTGTTGCAAAGGTTAAAAATCTTTCAAGGGAAAGATGCTAGTATGATCAGACAAATTCTCACTTCCAAGCCAATTCATTTTGATAGGTTTTCTAAAACAGTGCATATATGAGTATATCTTTCATCAGTATTTCCCAACTTTACCAAGCAAGGTCACCATATTCATTATCCACCAAAACCTTCATCCTAACTGGACTGTCCTGGACACTGAAATCATAGCCTGCTACAACTGGGTCAAACTTTAAATTAGTCTTTGAAGCAGATAAACAAAATATTTGTTAAATTAGTTTATGCAAATTAATTTTTTTTCTGGGACATTATTACCATGCTTTATTATTACTATGCTTACTTACTACTTCGACCACGATTGCTTGTTAATTGATAGTGCATCATGCTGCTGCCATTGTCGGAGTTATCCCTCTGTTATTGTTTGTTTAAGTTGAATGCATTTTGGATCCTTGGGTCTATTTGAGTCCAGTCTGATTATGCTCCAATATTTTGGACCCATGAAAACCTCTCACTATCACTCTATTTCTGTCTGTTATTCAGCTTGTTACTGTATTCCAAACCATAATGTATGCAGTATTTTAACCCTGAGTAATAACCTGATAGCTTTATTCATAATTTAAAGGGGACATTTAATCTTTTCCTTATTTTCAGTCATCTAACTATAAAGAAAGGAATCTCTGTCTGTATGTCTGTATGTATGTGTGTCCTTGAAGACCCAAGGAAGTTCAGTGTCAAGTTTAAGTTGTTTGGATGAGCAGTTCTCATGAAATATATAAAAAAATACCTCATAAACAACATTACTTCTGCGTCTTCTGCATGTGAAATCAATGAGCGGGAAATACTGACAGCACCACTCTGCCATTGCAACCTACATTGTGTTCAGAGGTTAGATTACAACCATAGTGATAATGACTTGAAAAAGTTTAAGAGACTTAAGCTCTACTATTGAAGTGTGTATTGTGAACAAAACTTGGCATGTACATTCAAGACTTACTGCAGGATGTCTCAGACATGTTTTGAATGGGCACTGCAGTTCATCTAACTAAAAATCAAGGAATCTCTGTCTGAACAAAATTTAACCAAGGTAGCAACAGGAATTTGTCTGTGTCCTTTGCATATCTCGAGAACTGTTCATCTGATCGACTTCACACTTGGCAGGTGTATTGCTGGGGACCTAGGGATGTGCAGTATTGAATTTGGTGCAATTTGGACATTTAATATTGATAAACTTTGAATAAACAAGGGAACAGTGAGCCCCACAGCTCTGTGTCTGAGGGCAGCAGGGATCGTTTGATATCAAACACTGCTACATCCCAGAGGTGTGGGGCTTCTGGGCTCTGACTCACTGAATGGGACAACAGCACACGCCCCACCCAGTTAAACTGCCTGAGAGAGAACAGCAAGCATACACAGGAGATAAAAATAGAGGTGGAGACAGTAAAACTAGCCAATAGGAGCACAGACACATTTGATTGGCAGCAGAATCAACCAATGGAAGGCTGTAAACTGCTTCTACAGTTCCACCTCAGTTTAGTCTCACTGGTAAATTTTCTGTCTGGATTTAAACCATTTATTTTATTCATTCTCTATCATTTTCTTTGATACATTTGTCAACTGATACATACATATGCAGTTCTTGAGAAATAATAAGTAATTGGCTTGTTCTGAACAGGCATGTTTTGAATGGGCACTGCATTAGTGTATATGTACTGTTACAATGTTGGATGTTCATATTAAACTTGACCAAAGTGTCAAATAATGAGGTAAATGTATGTAGAAGTAATCCCTGTGAGCAAAAAGCATGTAAGAAGCAAGGCTTCAGACTGCTCTGAACACTCAGTTTCCAACGTTTTTTTCTACTTTCAGCCTGAGCAGATGTCAGCTCGTGAGGGATTCCTTTATATGGTCATCTGTTCAATGCTCCACTTCACTAACATTATGGCATTTTTCCATTGTTTGGGACTCGAGCTATGACTCGAGTCTAGCTGGCACACTGAGTGTTTTTCCATTACACAGCAGGACAAAGTAAGCTATTTACCTGTCGGAGGTGTGCTGGTCATCTGTAGCTCTTCATCAAACATCATCATCACTGTGGCTGTTTCTGCTTGTACTATTCCTCCCTGCATTATTCCTAACTGACCCACTGAACAAAGAGCTCCAAATATCTCCATATATTGTCGTGTCGCATGGTTTTTAGTGCTAACGAAGTTCCGCTAATTCTGTAAGGAACATGTTTAATTTCCTGTAAATTCTTCACAATAAAAGTCTCCTGTTATTTAGTCATGTAAAAGCTTTTAATTTGAAGCAGTTAAGCAGGAAATGTTGGGTTTGCATCAGAGGTAACTTAACATGACTCTGAAATGGCTGACCCTCGGCAGGCTTCCAGAAAGCTGGCCAATCAGACCAGAGTGGGCTCATTGGGAGGGGGGCCTTAAAGAGACAGGAGCTAAGACTGCTTGTTAAGAGACAGAGGCTGAACTGAGGGCCAGCATAAAGGGTCAGTATAAGATAAATAAGCAGTTTTTTGAACTGTGAATCATGCAAAGCTACTCTAGTGGAGTTCAAAAATAAAGATATGTAGCTGAAAATGAGCATAATAGGTCCCCTTTTATTGGTAGTCTTTTGATTTTTACCCTGTGTGTCCCTACATGACTTTCTGACACACTATATGTATTTCTCTGTGGCCCAGTTCTTCATCTAGCCTGTTAATTCTGTCTGTAATGTATTACTTTCCTCCTGGAGAAATATGCAGGTAGCTTTATGTAATCCATGATTTCCCAGGTGATTCCCAACATGCCGTTCCTTTAAAATGAATTCATTCCACCATCCAGAGATCTATTCTATCTCCACACTGCCACTAATAAGCAAAGCCCCTGTGTGAGAGCTGGCTGCTTCTAAATGAGTGGAAATAAATCACAAACACAGATGGGGAGGTATTGCAACCTATTATGCCAGCCAGATCTCTGTGTGTGTATGTGTGTGTGTTGCCAAATTAGGTGATCAGTGTGTTTTGTGTTAGAGATAGAGACTATGTGGTGTTACTACACTGCAGTACATCCACATAATCTCTCATTGAAAATCTCAGCAGGCTCTAATCCCTTAATCTACCTTTGATAAACCTGAAATAACACCATTATTCTGGGAGTTACACATTCTTTTATCTTCATTGGAAAACCCTTTGAAAGTATTTTATTGACTGCGAAAAGGTTATTGGAAAAAACACTGAAAGTATTTCAGGATCTCAGTGGCTAAAAATCTTTCTCAACTTTAAAAACACAAGTGACTGTTTGGAATTAACTTCAATAGTCAATCTGAATGCATATCATTACTTTCACTTGAAGATTAATGATCTGACAGTAACAAAAACAGTCACTGGTTGTACATTTACTCTCCAGAATGGAATAAAGAAAAGCTGAAGCAATCGAGTAACTGCTGAAGGAATAAAATCATTTGGTAAAGCAAAGAGATTGATACTTTTCTCAGAAGTTGGATGAACAATACAGAGCTCAAATGCTATTTTGCAGACTGCCAGAAAGAGGATTCTGATGCACTGTTTATGTTTGTGTCTGTTTGATTGGGACAGCAGTGGCTTGTGGTGGCTTGTGACCAGAAGTCTGACTGAAATCTGGGTGGGAATCTGGGCAGAAAAAAGACAGAGCATCACTTGCCCCCTCTTCAGTACCATGGTTCCTTGAATAAGGTCATAAATGCCTAACTCCTCCTGTGGAGCTGCTCAGTGGCTGACAGATCAAGACTGTGGTTGTACTGGGCAGCTTCCAGGCACAGCATAACCCTAAGATAAACTGCCCTGGTAAATTAAGTTACTGTACATCATGCTGTGCAGTCATTTGATTAATTGTAAACAAGGTTTATCTATCTGGCCGGTCTAACATTGGTGTTCACTAACTTGAAGTGCAGATGTACTCAATACAAAACAGTCATCCAAAAATGAAAAAAAATAAACTCTACCTGCAAGCAGCAGTCATATGGAAATAATGTTTATCCAAACTTCCAACTGCTGAAGACACACTACCTGAAAATGTTCTCTTATGCCTATCAGGGGCATGCAAGGATTTATACCAATTACCAGAGAAAAAGTTCAACCAGTTCAATAACCAGATGTGCAAATGTAATTCTGTTTTTTCAGTATGTTACTGACCTTTTAGTTTAGAAACGAGGATGAACAATCATCATAATGTTGTTCGAATGTGGCTTCCGTCATTCCATTACTGCACTGAAATGAAAAATACTCAATTTTGTCATCAGATCTTACACTTACCTACTGTTAATGTTTGATCTTGCTTTTGGCTCCAAAAAGCATCAAGATTTCCAGTATTTCATCATATTTAGGAAGTATAACAATACATTACTGTTAGAATCTGGCTGTATTTTTACAGCAATTTATTGTTGTGTAAAATAAATTATTAATACAACTTTAAAAACACAATAAAGAATATTACTAAATAAAATCAAGCAAGGTTTGGAACAAAGTCAGTGAAGTTGTAAAAAACATTGCCCTGTAATTTTGGATAACAGCCATTTCTGTCAATCTCCACTTTACATACATACATGGGGAGCAGTGTCGTAACACCTGATCTGTTTGATCAGACATTTACGGGTTCTTTGCCAGTGACATTAACAGCACAAACATGGAGCCCACAAGATGCAGGTCAGCAGGATAAGTCAGTCCTCAGGCACAGGCATATTGTAGGAAAGATGTATCAAGAGAAGAGAGAATCAGGGTTGTACTTGAGGAGTAAAAAACAGTCAGGGAAATAACAGATGTTTTAGGAGCAGATCCAGCAGCAGGAGGAGACCGCTAATGTTGTCTCAATATATTGGATGTTCTCTGTGCAAGTTAATCACAACAGGAGTCCAAACCATAAGCCCCAAACAAAATTAACAACTTACCTTCAATCTAACTTTTAACAAGGAGATAGGTTATCTTAGAGTAGGTGAAAGTCATTGATCTTGAATGTATATTTCCTGTGTACATTTTCCATTTGTTTATAGAAATTATAAAGCTTGAGCCGACACATTATCCTACTTGCCTTTTTGGTTGAAATTAATTAAGTAAAAAACAGTAGAGTCTTGAATCACTTATTTACCAAAACCAGTTTCACTGACTTGTTAAACCAATGGTTAATGTCAATGGAATTTAGTTAAGCTCTTAATTGTCAATCAAGACAAGCACTTACTTGTCTTTTATGGGGCACATACTGTACAATGTACATCACACTACTCTGTGGGCCTTTCTTTCCCCGTCTCTTCCTGGTTACATTTCTCAAAATATTCTTTCTTGAGACACATGTAAGGACAAAAAATGAATGGTGGCAAATCTAATGAATATTCTGAGGATGATGGAGTTTGAATGCTTGTTAAGTCATTCCGCACCCAAAATAATACCTGGTTTCATTTGCTTGTTGTCATTTACTGTATATGACAAAAAAAAAAAAAATCAAATAACGGGGAAATTTTGTTTGTGCACTAATATCCCTTTGATCTGTATGGATGTAGAAATGTGTACCTCAAAAAAATATATATAATAAAACATTTTGAAAAGTCTTATTCACCATTCTTGTTCTTAGTGTCCCTGTGAAAAGAGTGTCCTTGGGATTCATTTCCTCTTTGTCTCACAAGGTGAGCTCATCCAGTAAAACCGCATACAGATGGTCTTAGTTAGAACCTATTACATTCTCTATTTTTGTCAATCCACCAGTTCCTTTTCTTATCCCTCTCTCCCTCCCTACTTCTGATTCTCTCAGCTCATTGAGTACAGTCTCAAAGTGGCAGCATTTAGAGTAGATTTATTTCTACTTCCATCCAAATCCCTCTATGGAATCATCTTTTTTTTCAATCTGTCTCTTTCTCATCATCAATCCATCCAGGTATGCTGCCAGGGATTTGGGCCACATGAAAAGATATCATATTGGGCCCCACCACCCCACCATCACAGGCCACGCCAATCCTGCGCAACTGCCGTAACCACACCAGAACCCAATCGAACCATTCAAAGCTTTAAATAACTCTACCTTTGCAGGCTTGCAACTCTCTTGTAGTCCAATACTTACTGTATGATATTTACTGACACTGAGCTGTGAAAATATACACTGTGCAGACATGCAAGCAACATTTTGCATACAGTGGAATTCATTATTTGACTGATACCCTCTATAAGAAATGTGCTAAAGGCCATCTTTTAAGATTCAAGATTCAAGATTCACTTATTATTATCATTTTACAGCACAAGATTGTACAACAAAATGTAGTTTGTAGTCCCTTTATGCTACTCACAAAAACAGAAATTACATAAATGGATTAATAAATAATAAGTAATAAAAATAAAACCATTTTTTATATTGGAGTGCAGAGGATGAATTGAGGAGTCTCACAGCCTGAAGAAAGAAGCTGCTCTGTAGTCTAGTGGTACAACAGTGGATGTTTAGGAATCTTTTGCCAGGCAACAGCAGGGTGAACAGGCTGTGCCTGGGGTGGGTATTGTCTTTTAGTATCCTTTGGGCTCTGTGCAGGCACTTCACCTCACTGATATCACTGTTGCTCGGAAAACGGGTACCGATGATGTTCTGGGCGTTTTAATCACCCACTGCAGAGCCTTCCTGTCTTGGACTATGCACATCTCATGCCAGTTTGTGATGTGTCAAGGCAGGATGCTCTCTATTGGTCCTCTATAAAAATTAACAAGAACTTGAGATGGAATTTTCCCTTCCTCAGTTTCCTTAAGAAATACAATCTAAATGTAATTTTAATGGTGAAATTCTTGAATGGAACATTATCTTAACATTAATAAATAAATTAAAATAAATATTAACTTAAAACACATTAACCTCTTTAATTAAAATAAATGAACATTATCATCTATAGAATGATATAAACATAAGAATAAAATCAGCAGCAGCTTTTTGAACTAATTATACATACAGACTACCAATTCTTATCATCGAAAGGGATTTAATAATTTTTCTTTTTTTCATAATAATAAAAAATAAATTCCCATGGACCCCCTGCAGTTATGCCAACTGACATGTCATTCAACGCAATGCTGCTCATTTCTTCCTTCAGTTGGGAGGAGGGCTGGTTCATTGGCAAAGGGATGGCAACGGGGAGACAGGGCTGCTGAGCCTGAAGCTGCATCTGTTGGGTCTGGCACCAAGGCAGGGGCAGGGCAACTGATTTAGTATGAACAGCTTGCTAAAAGTTTGCCTGCATTGATTAAATGTCGGCTAAAAGCACAGTAAAATGTACCCTCTTTCACTATGGACTAAGCTAACAGGTTACACAGACAGCTCACAGACTACACACACCTTTCTTTTTGAAAAAGTGGGTCTGTTTACATTATACAGTAGATGCTGTCTTTTGGCTAGTTCTTGTGTCATGTCAAGGTCAGGATGCAAAGCTGACATGCATTTTTTTCAGTAATAGGGAAGAGCACGTGACTTAATGATTGAATTGATTTAAAAAAGGAGAAACACACAACAAATCCCTTAACAACAGATTAACTGATCGGCCAACCTGCCAGCTCTCTCTCCATCAGCTGAAAGATGGCACCATACAAAATGAGCCATTTGCTGATTTACAGCACCATTAAAATTTGTCCTTGAAAGGGAACGGTAGGTAATCTCACCAGATCACCATCTCACACTTAAGTGAGTTTATTCTCCAACAAAAACAACATCTGCCAGAATCGTTTGAACACCATTATGCAAGGAGTGAGGGGGATGAACACTCCAAACCATCCAAGTACACACACACAAAAACAAAAAGACATGTACTCAGAAAAACAACTTCCTCTTATCAACAGCTGTGGCCCAATACTGCTGCTTTAACACATATTGCTATGAACTGAGGTAGAAATAAGTAAGGAAATACTGTAAGTTTAGTCTGAGTTGACCTGAACATTGTAATTTCTATACAGCATCTTTTTGTATGCTGCACATCAAAAATGGTCCACCTTATAACTGGCATTTATTGTTTGTCCCCTAACACAAATTGGAGATAATATAATTAATTTGAGTACAAGCAATTACTTTGGCCAAATTAAAATAATTATCGATCAATTTCAAAATGCAAAGTTGCACATGCTCATAGAAGTCTACCACCAAACAAATGCTCTCACATAAATACACTCACCCACGCATACTCAATGGCATACTAAATACCACACACACATACACAAGGTAGTTGACAGTGATTGGCATAATCCAGCTGACATGTATATTTATGGGTGAAATGAAGTCAGCAGCATGAAGGGCAAAGGTGCTGACAGAGAGAAAATCACTGTATGTCTCTTTGTCTCTACTGGAATGTGTGTGTTCCCATTGTAGGGACACATATAGTAACATCTAATGAGGGACTGACATTGTGTGGACTAACCTACTGTACCATCTGAGGACAAACATTTATAATAAATCTCATACATTTTAGGGTCAAAACTTTGTATTTTGGATCAAGATTACAGTTATAGTTTGTTTTGAGTTAGAATAAGGGTTGCGGGTAGGCATGTAGTGCTTGTGGTTAAGGCTAGGTTAAGCCTCCCTGAAAGAAATGTAAGTCACTACATCATCAGAATTATTGTAGTAGGTCAGGGGCAAAAAGGACACATGAAGAAATGGAGAGAGGATTAGTATATAGAAACGAGGGATGGGCCTGAATACAAATACAGTATTTGGCAAAAGACAAATAATGGTTTTTTTTTACAAACATTTATTTCATACAAATATTTTAAAAATTATTTGTTTTTGGGAAGAAGATAAGAAAACATGTTACATACCAGTACACAGGTCGGTTGCATCGCTATCTCAGTCTCTCTCCTCTGCTCCATTGTTAAGTCTATCAGCAGGGGGGAGGGGGGAGCCACATCCACCTGCTACATGACGCACATTTCCTTATTTGAACTTCACTCCCAGAGGTGAGGGTGTTCCCCAGAGATAAAGCTGAGCTACTGACACAAGCGAAGTGACCTGGAATGTAAAGACAAATAGATGGATAGATGGATGGATTCAACTGTGGTTGATGGAAAAGAGGTACACTGTGTAAATTTCACCCAGATGGAATCACATGGTTAATGCTTTCTGTGGCTTGTGTGTCTAGGGGTATGAGTCTTGCTTAGGGTGGAAGAAGTCTAGAGTCCAAATCACAGATGAGCCCTGAGGTTCGGGAATCAGACTGCTTTTGGTGGGTTGTCTCTTTAATTTTGCAAATTTGAAACTTTTAGGAACATTTGGGAAGCTACAGCATACTAAGAAGGAGGTGAGAGTCAAACTGCTGAACCTACATGTTGAAGTTCCCAGTTGAAATATTTGGGAGGTATGCCGGACACATCAACGCTGAAAGAGACTTCAGTAGATGCCACTGCAACCTGACATGGAAATTAAAGACAAATTGATTATTGGAATGATGGATCCAACAGTAGTTGCTGGGGAAAAGGTACACTGAACCAAATTCTCCCAGCTGCAATGGCATGGCGGAAGTGCTCTGTGGCTCTTTGGTCTAGGGGTATAATTCTCGCTTACAATGCAAGAGGGACTGTGTTCAATTCGCGGACGGACCCAAAGGTCAAGAATGTGGCTCCTTATTACGGGTTATCTGGCTAGTTCTTAAAGTTTGGACCTGTTGGGAAGCTAAGACATCCTAAGAAGGAGTTGAGAGTGGAAGTGCTACGCCTACATGTTGAAGGTATCAGTTGAGAGGTATGCTGGTCACATCCCCCTGCTAGGAGACTGCTGTCAATGGAGGAGGAGCATACTGTAAGTGCTGCATATCCTCTCTCTTATCGAAATGCCTCGTGATCCCCCTAAACAGTGCAGGTGGAGGAGGCAGGGGAAGACAGCATTTAGCCATTTTTGCTGAGCATGCAACCACTGCAACCTGACCTGGAAAGTGAAGACAAATAGACGGATGGATCCAACGGTGGTTGCTGGGAAAAAAGGCACACTCTGCAAATTTCGACCCGCTGCAATCGTATTGTTGCTGCTTTCTGCGGCTCGTTGGTCTAGGGGTATGATTCTCGCTTAGGGTGCGAGAGGTCCCGGGTTCAAATCCCGGAGGAGCCCAAAGGCGAGGAATGTGGCTGCTTATTGTGCGTTATGTGGCTAGTTCTTAAAAGTGTGGGGAAGCTAATACATCCTAAGAAGGGGTTGAGAGTGGAAGTGCTCTACCTACATGTTGAAGGTGTCAGTCAAGTCAGTTGGGAGGTACGCTGGGCATGTCCTCTTGGGAGGAGACTTCAGTAGACACCAGGAGCATACTGAAAGTGCTGCATTTCCGTTGTGTCCTTAAAATGCCTCATGATCCCCTAGGCAGGGGAGACAGCATTTAGGTGTTGTATAGGCATGTCCCCAAGACAGCATTTAGGCATAAATGCTAAACATGCAACCGCTGCAACCTGACCTGGAAAGTGAAGACAATTAGACAGATAGATGTATGGATCCAACAGTAGTTGCTTGAAAAAAAGGTACACTGTTTAGATTTCACCCGTCTGGAATCGCACGGCTCGTTGGTCTAGGGGTATGATTCTCGCTTCGGGTGCGAGAGGTCCCGGGTTCAAATCCCGGACGAGCCCAGGAGTCAGGAATGTGGCTACTTACTGTGGGTTAGCTGGCTGGGTTTGGAACTCTCATCCAAAGAAGGAGTTGAGAGTGGAAGGGATACGCCTACATGTTGAAGGTATCAGTTCCCCTGGTAGGAGACTTCAGTAAAGGCCAGGAGCATAGTGCAAGTGCTGCATATCCGCTCTGTTCTTGAAATGCCTCGTGATCCCCTAAAAAGTGCAAGAGGAGGAGGCAGGGGAAGACAGCATTCACACCTTTCTGCTGAGCATGCAACCGCCTCAACCTGACCTAGAAAGCGCAGACAAACAGATGGATGGATCCAACAGTGGTTGCTTGGAAAAAAGGTACACTGTGTAAATTTCACCCAGATGCAATCACATGGTTAAGGCTGTCTGTGGGTCATTGGTGTAGGGGTATAATTCTTGCTTAGGGTGTGAGCGGTCCTGGGTTCAAATTCTGGACGAGCCCTGAGATTCAGGAATTTGAGTGCTTCTTTTGGGTTGTCTGTTTTCATTTTTCAAGTTTGAAACCTTTAGGAACAGTGGGAAAGCTACAACATACTAGGGAGGTGAGAGTCAAACTGCTCCACCTACATGTTGAAGTTCCCAGTTCAAATGTTTGGGAGGTATGCCGGGCACATCAAGGCTGGAAGAGACTGCAAGCTGACATGGAAATTGAAGACAAATTGATGAATGGCAGGATGGATCCAACAGTAGTTGCTGGGGAGAAGGTACACTGAACCAAATTCTCCCAGCTGCAATGGCATGGCTGAAGTGCTCTGTGGCTCGTTGGTCTAGGGGTATGATTCTCGCTTTGGGTGCGAGAGGTCCCGGGTTCAAATCCCGGACGAGCCCAGGAGTCAGGAATGTGGCTACGTACTGTGGGGTTTCTGCCTAGGTTTGGAACTGTTGGGAAGCTAAGACATCCTAAGAAGGAGTTGAGAGTGGAAGTGCTACGCCCACATGTTGAAGGTATCAGTTGAGAGGTATGCTGGTCACATCCCCCTGCTAGGAGACTGCTGTAAATGGAGGAGGAGCATACTGTAAGTGCTGCATATCCTCTCTCTTATCGAAATGCCTCGTGATCCCCCTAAACAGTGCAGGTGGAGGAGGCAGGGGAAGACAGCATTTAGCCATTTTTGCTGAGCATGCAACCACTGCAACCTGACCTGGAAAGTGAAGACAAATAGACGGATGGATCCAACGGTGGTTGCTGGGAAAAAAGGCACACTCTGCAAATTTCGACCCGCTGCAATCGTATTGTTGCTGCTTTCTGCGGCTCGTTGGTCTAGGGGTATGATTCTCGCTTAGGGTGCGAGAGGTCCCGGGTTCAAATCCCGGACGAGCCCAAAGGTGAGGAATGTGGCTGCTTATTGTGCGTTATGTGGCTAGTTCTTAAAAGTGTTGAGAAGCTAATACATCCTAAGAAGGGGTTGAGAGTGGAAGTGCTCTACCTACATGTTGAAGGTGTCAGTCAAGTCAGTTGGGAGGTACGCTGGGCATGTCCTCTTGGGAGGAGACTTCAGTAGACACCAGGAGCATACTGAAAGTGCTGCATTTCCGTTGTGTTCTTAAAATGCCTCACGATCCCCTAGGCAGTGCAAGAGGAGGCGGGGAAGACAGCATTTAGGCATAAATGCTAAACATGCAACCGCTGCAACCTGACCTGGAAAGTGAAGACAATTAGACGGATAGATGGATGGATCCAACAGTAGTTGCTTGAAAAAAAGGTACACTGTTTAGATTTCACCCGTCTGGAATCGCACGGTTAATGCTGTTCGTGGCTCGTTGGTCTAGGGGTATGATTCTCGCTTCGGGTGCGAGAGGTCCCGGGTTCAAATCCCGGACGAGCCCAGGAGTCAGGAATGTGGCTACTTACTGTGGGTTAGCTGGCTGGGTTTGGAACTCTTGGGAAGCTAAGACATCCAAAGAAGGAGTTGAGAGTGAGGGTTCAGTAAAGGCCAGGAGCATACTGCAAGTGCTGCATATCCGCTCTGTTCTCAAAATGCCTCGTGATCCCCTAAAAAGTGCAAGAGGAGGAGGCAGGGGAAGACAGCATTCACACCTTTCTGCTGAGCATGCAACCGCCTCAACCTGACCTAGAAAGCGCAGACAAACAGATGGATGGATCCAACAGTGGTTGCTTGGAAAAAAGGTACACTGTGTAAATTTCACCCAGATGCAATCACATGGTTAAGGCTGTCTGTGGGTCATTGGTGTAGGGGTATAATTCTTGCTTAGGGTGTGAGCGGTCCCGGGTTCAAATTCTGGACGAGCCCTGAGATTCAGGAATTTGAGTGCTTCTTTTGGGTTGTCTGTTTTCATTTTTCAAGTTTGAAACCTTTAGGAACAGTGGGAAAGCTACAACATACTAGGGAGGTGAGAGTCAAACTGCTCCACCTACATGTTGAAGTTCCCAGTTCAAATGTTTGGGAGGTATGCCGGGCACATCAAGGCTGGAAGAGACTGCAAGCTGACATGGAAATTGAAGACAAATTGATGAATGGCAGGATGGATCCAACAGTAGTTGCTGGGGAGAAGGTACACTGAACCAAATTCTCCCAGCTGCAATGGCATGGCTGAAGTGCTCTGTGGCTTGTTGGTCTAGGGGTATGATTCTCGCTTTGGGTGCGAGAGGTCCCGGGTTCAAATCCCGGACGAGCCCAGGAGTCAGGAATGTGGCTACTTACTGTGGCGTTTCTGCCTAGGTTTGGAACTGTTGGGAAGCTAAGAAGGAGTTGAGAGTGGAAGTGCTACGCCTACATGTTGAAGGTATCAGTTGAGAGGTATGCTGGTCACATCCCCCTGCTAGGAGACTGCTGTAAATGGAGGAGGAGCATACTGTAAGTGCTGCATATCCTCTCTCTTATCGAAATGCCTCGTGATCCCCCTAAACAGTGCAGGTGGAGGAGGCAGGGGAAGACAGCATTTAGCCATTTTTGCTGAGCATGCAACCACTGCAACCTGACCTGGAAAGTGAAGATAAATAGACGGATGGATCCAACGGTGGTTACTAAGAAAAAAGGCACACTCTGCAAATTTCGACCCGCTGCAATCGTATTGTTGCTGCTTTCTGCGGCTCGTTGGTCTAGGGGTATGATTCTCGCTTAGGGTGCGAGAGGTCCCGGGTTCAAATCCCGGACGAGCCCAAAGGTGAGGAATGTGGCTGCTTATTGTGCGTTATGTGGCTTGTTCTTAAAAGTGTTGAGAAGCTAATACATCCTAAGAAGGGGTTGAGAGTGGAAGTGCTCTACCTACATGTTGAAGGTGTCAGTCAAGTCAGTTGGGAGGTACGCTGGGCATGTCCTCTTGGGAGGAGACTTCAGTAGACACCAGGAGCATACTGAAAGTGCTGCATTTCCGTTGTGTTCTTAAAATGCCTCACGATCCCCTAGGCAGTGCAAGAGGAGGCGGGGAAGACAGCATTTAGGCATAAATGCTAAACATGCAACCGCTGCAACCTGACCTGGAAAGTGAAGACAATTAGACGGATAAATGGATGGATCCAACAGTAGTTGCTTGAAAAAAAGGTACACTGTTTAGATTTCACCCGTCTGGAATCGCATGGTTAATGCTGTTCGTGGCTCGTTGGTCTAGGGGTATGATTCTCGCTTCGGGTGCGAGAGGTCCCGGGTTCAAATCCCGGACGAGCCCAGGAGTCAGGAATGTGGCTACTTACTGTGGGTTAGCTGGCTGGATTTGGAACTCTTGGGAAGCTAAGACATCCAAAGAAGGAGTTGAGAGTGAGAGTTCAGTGAAGGCCAGGAGCATACTGCAAGTGCTGCATATCCGCTCTGTTCTCGAAATGCCTCGTGATCCCCTAAAAAGTGCAAGAGGAGGAGGCAGGGGAAGACAGCATTCACGCCTTTCTGCTGAGCATGCAACCGCCTCAACCTGACCTAGAAAGCGCAGACAAACAGATGGATGGATCCAACAGTGGTTGCTTGGAAAAAAGGTACACTGTGTAAATTTCACCCAGATGCAATCACATGGTTAAGGCTGTCTGTGGGTCATTGGTGTAGGGGTGTAATTCTTGCTTAGGGTGTGAGCGGTCCCGGGTTCAAATTCTGGACGAGCCCTGAGATTCAGGAATTTGAGTGCTTCTTTTGGGTTGTCTGTTTTCATTTTTCAAGTTTGAAACCTTTAGGAACAGTGGGAAAGCTACAACATACTAGGGAGGTGAGAGTCAAACTGCTCCACCTACATGTTGAAGTTCCCAGTTCAAATGTTTGGGAGGTATGCCGGGCACATCAAGGCTGGAAGAGACTGCAAGCTGACATGGAAATTGAAGACAAATTGATGAATGGCAGGATGGATCCAACAGTAGTTGCTGGGGAGAAGGTACACTGAACCAAATTCTCCCAGCTGCAATGGCATGGCTGAAGTGCTCTGTGGCTCGTTGGTCTAGGGGTATGATTCTCGCTTTGGGTGCGAGAGGTCCCGGGTTCAAATCCCGGACGAGCCCAGGAGTCAGGAATGTGGCTACTTACTGTGGGGTTTCTGCCTAGGTTTGGAGCTGTTGGGAAGCTAAGACATCCTAAGAAGGAGTTGAGAGTGGAAGTGCTACGCCCACATGTTGAAGGTATCAGTTGAGAGGTATGCTGGTCACATCCCCTTGCTAGGAGACTGCTGTCAATGGAGGAGGAGCATACTGTAAGTGCTGCATATCCTCTCTCTTATCGAAATGCCTCGTGATCCCCCTAAACAGTGCAGGTGGAGGAGGCAGGGGAAGACAGCATTTAGCCATTTTTGCTGAGCATGCAACCACTGCAACCTGACCTGGAAAGTGAAGACAAATAGACGGATGGATCCAACGGTGGTTGCTGGGAAAAAAGGCACACTCTGCAAATTTCGACCCGCTGCAATCGTATTGTTGCTGCTTTCTGCGGCTCGTTGGTCTAGGGGTATGATTCTCGCTTAGGGTGCGAGAGGTCCCGGGTTCAAATCCCGGACGAGCCCAAAGGTCAGGAATGTGGCTGCTTATTGTGCGTTATGTGGCTAGTTCTTAAAAGTGTTGAGAAGCTAATACATCCTAAGAAGGGGTTGAGAGTGGAAGTGCTCTACCTACATGTTGAAGGTGTCAGTCAAGTCAGTTGGGAGGTACGCTGGGCATGTCCTCTTGGGAGGAGACTTCAGTAGACACCAGGAGCATACTGAAAGTGCTGCATTTCCGTTGTGTTCTTAAAATGCCTCACGATCCCCTAGGCAGTGCAAGAGGAGGCGGGGAAGACAGCATTTAGGCATAAATGCTAAACATGCAACCGCTGCAACCTGACCTGGAAAGTGAAGACAATTAGACGGATAGATGGATGGATCCAACAGTAGTTGCTTGAAAAAAAGGTACACTGTTTAGATTTCACCCGTCTGGAATCGCACGGTTAATGCTGTTCGTGGCTCGTTGGTCTAGGGGTATGATTCTCGCTTCGGGTGCGAGAGGTCCCGGGTTCAAATCCCGGACGAGCCCAGGAGTCAGGAATGTGGCTACTTACTGTGGGTTAGCTGGCTGGGTTTGGAACTCTTGGGAAGCTAAGACATCCAAAGAAGGAGTTGAGAGTGAGAGTTCAGTAAAGGCCAGGAGCATACTGCAAGTGCTGCATATCCGCTCTGTTCTCGAAATGCCTCGTGATCCCCTAAAAAGTGCAAGAGGAGGAGGCAGGGGAAGACAGCATTCACGCCTTTCTGCTGAGCATGCAACCGCCTCAACCTGACCTAGAAAGCGCAGACAAACAGATGGATGGATCCAACAGTGGTTGCTTGGAAAAAAGGTACACTGTGTAAATTTCACCCAGATGCAATCACATGGTTAAGGCTGTCTGTGGGTCATTGGTGTAGGGGTATAATTCTTGCTTAGGGTGTGAGCAGTCCCGGGTTCAAATTCTGGATGAGCCCTGAGATTCAGGAATTTGAGTGCTTCTTTTGGGTTGTCTGTTTTCATTTTTCGAGTTTGAAACCTTTAGGAACAGTGGGAAAGCTACAACATACTAGGGAGGTGAGAGTCAAACTGCTCCACCTACATGTTGAAGTTCCCAGTTCAAATGTTTGGGAGGTATGCCGGGCACATCAAGGCTGGAAGAGACTGCAAGCTGACATGGAAATTGAAGACAAATTGATGAATGGCAGGATGGATCCAACAGTAGTTGCTGGGGAGAAGGTACACTGAACCAAATTTTCCCAGCTGCAATGGCATGGCGGAAGTGCTCTGTGGCTCGTTGGTCTAGGGGTATGATTCTCGCTTTGGGTGCGAGAGGTCCCGGGTTCAAATCCCGGACGAGCCCAGGAGTCAGGAATGTGGCTACTTACTGTGGGGTTTCTGCCTAGGTTTGGAGCTGTTGGGAAGCTAAGACATCCTAAGAAGGAGTTGAGAGTGGAAGTGCTACGCCCACATGTTGAAGGTATCAGTTGAGAGGTATGCTGGTCACATCCCCCTGCTAGGAGACTGCTGTCAATGGAGGAGGAGCATACTGTAAGTGCTGCATATCCTCTCTCTTATCGAAATGCCTCGTGATCCCCCTAAACAGTGCAGGTGGAAGACAGCATTTAGCCATTTTTGCTGAGCATGCAACCACTGCAACCTGACCTGGAAAGTGAAGATAAATAGACGGATGGATCCAACGGTGGTTACTAAGAAAAAAGGCACACTCTGCAAATTTCGACCCGCTGCAATCGTATTGTTGCTGCTTTCTGCGGCTCGTTGGTCTAGGGGTATGATTCTCGCTTAGGGTGCGAGAGGTCCCGGGTTCAAATCCCGGACGAGCCCAAAGGTCAGGAATGTGGCTGCTTATTGTGCGTTATGTGGCTAGTTCTTAAAAGTGTTGGGAAGCTAATACATCCTAAGAAGGGGTTGAGAGTGGAAGTGCTCTACCTACATGTTGAAGGTGTCAGTCAAGTCAGTTGGGAGCTACGCTGGGCATGTCCTCTTGGGAGGAGACTTCAGTAGACACCAGGAGCATACTGAAAGTGCTGCATTTCCGTTGTATTCTTAAAATGCCTCACGATCCCCTAGGCAGTGCAAGAGGAGGCGGGGAAGACAGCATTTAGGCATAAATGCTAAACATGCAACCGCTGCAACCTGACCTGGAAAGTGAAGACAATTAGATGGATGGATCCAACAGTAGTTGCTTGAAAAAAAGGTACACTGTTTAGATTTCACCCGTCTGGAATCGCACGGTTAATGCTGTTCGTGGCTCGTTGGTCTAGGGGTATGATTCTCGCTTCGGGTGCGAGAGGTCCCGGGTTCAAATCCCGGACGAGCCCAGGAGTCAGGAATGTGGCTACTTACTGTGGGTTAGCTGGCTGGGTTTGGAACTCTTGGGAAGCTAAGACATCCAAAGAAGGAGTTGAGAGTGGAAGGGATACGCCTACATGTTGAAGTTATCAGTTCCCCTGGTAGGAGACTTCAGTAAAGGCCAGGAGCATACTGCAAGTGCTGCATATCCGCTCTGTTCTCGAAATGCCTCGTGATCCCCTAAAAAGTGCAAGAGGAGGAGGCAGGGGAAGACAGCATTCACGCCTTTCTGCTGAGCATGCAACCGCCTAAACCTGACCTAGAAAGGGCAGACAAACAGATGGATGGATCCAACAGTGGTTGCTTTGGAAAAAGGTACACTGTGTAAATTTCACCCAGATGCAATCACATGGTTAAGGCTGTCTGTGGGTCATTGGTGTAGGGGTGTAATTCTTGCTTAGGGTGTGAGCGGTCCCGGGTTCAAATCCCGGACGAGCCCAAAGGTGAGGAATGTGGCTGCTTATTGTGCGTTATGTGGCTTGTTCTTAAAAGTGTTGAGAAGCTAATACATCCTAAGAAGGGGTTGAGAGTGGAAGTGCTCTACCTACATGTTGAAGGTGTCAGTCAAGTCAGTTGGGAGGTACGCTGGGCATGTCCTCTTGGGAGGAGACTTCAGTAGACACCAGGAGCATACTGAAAGTGCTGCATTTCCGTTGTGTTCTTAAAATGCCTCACGATCCCCTAGGCAGTGCAAGAGGAGGCGGGGAAGACAGCATTTAGGCATAAATGCTAAACATGCAACCGCTGCAACCTGACCTGGAAAGTGAAGACAATTAGACGGATAAATGGATGGATCCAACAGTAGTTGCTTGAAAAAAAGGTACACTTTTTAGATTTCACCCGTCTGGAATCGCACGGTTAATGCTGTTCGTGGCTCGTTGGTCTAGGGGTATGATTCTCGCTTCGGGTGCGAGAGGTCCCGGGTTCAAATCCCGGACGAGCCCAGGAGTCAGGAATGTGGCTACTTACTGTGGGTTAGCTGGCTGGATTTGGAACTCTTGGGAAGCTAAGACATCCAAAGAAGGAGTTGAGAGTGAGAGTTCAGTAAAGGCCAGGAGCATACTGCAAGTGCTGCATATCCGCTCTGTTCTCGAAATGCCTCGTGATCCCCTAAAAAGTGCAAGAGGAGGAGGCAGGGGAAGACAGCATTCACGCCTTTCTGCTGAGCATGCAACCGCCTCAACCTGACCTAGAAAGCGCAGACAAACAGATGGATGGATCCAACAGTGGTTGCTTGGAAAAAAGGTACACTGTGTAAATTTCACCCAGATGCAATCACATGGTTAAGGCTGTCTGTGGGTCATTGGTGTAGGGGTGTAATTCTTGCTTAGGGTGTGAGCGGTCCCGGGTTCAAATTCTGGACGAGCCCTGAGATTCAGGAATTTGAGTGCTTCTTTTGGGTTGTCTGTTTTCATTTTTCAAGTTTGAAACCTTTAGGAACAGTGGGAAAGCTACAACATACTAGGGAGGTGAGAGTCAAACTGCTCCACCTACATGTTGAAGTTCCCAGTTCAAATGTTTGGGAGGTATGCCGGGCACATCAAGGCTGGAAGAGACTGCAAGCTGACATGGAAATTGAAGACAAATTGATGAATGGCAGGATGGATCCAACAGTAGTTGCTGGGGAGAAGGTACACTGAACCAAATTCTCCCAGCTGCAATGGCATGGCTGAAGTGCTCTGTGGCTCGTTGGTCTAGGGGTATGATTCTCGCTTTGGGTGCGAGAGGTCCCGGGTTCAAATCCCGGACGAGCCCAGGAGTCAGGAATGTGGCTACTTACTGTGGGGTTTCTGCCTAGGTTTGGAGCTGTTGGGAAGCTAAGACATCCTAAGAAGGAGTTGAGAGTGGAAGTGCTACGCCCACATGTTGAAGGTATCAGTTGAGAGGTATGCTGGTCACATCCCCCTGCTAGGAGACTGCTGTCAATGGAGGAGGAGCATACTGTAAGTGCTGCATATCCTCTCTCTTATCGAAATGCCTCGTGATCCCCCTAAACAGTGCAGGTGGAAGACAGCATTTAGCCATTTTTGCTGAGCATGCAACCACTGCAACCTGACCTGGAAAGTGAAGATAAATAGACGGATGGATCCAACGGTGGTTACTAAGAAAAAAGGCACACTCTGCAAATTTCGACCCGCTGCAATCGTATTGTTGCTGCTTTCTGCGGCTCGTTGGTCTAGGGGTATGATTCTCGCTTAGGGTGCGAGAGGTCCCGGGTTCAAATCCCGGACGAGCCCAAAGGTGAGGAATGTGGCTGCTTATTGTGCGTTATGTGGCTTGTTCTTAAAAGTGTTGAGAAGCTAATACATCCTAAGAAGGGGTTGAGAGTGGAAGTGCTCTACCTACATGTTGAAGGTGTCAGTCAAGTCAGTTGGGAGGTACGCTGGGCATGTCCTCTTGGGAGGAGACTTCAGTAGACACCAGGAGCATACTGAAAGTGCTGCATTTCCGTTGTGTTCTTAAAATGCCTCACGATCCCCTAGGCAGTGCAAGAGGAGGCGGGGAAGACAGCATTTAGGCATAAATGCTAAACATGCAACCGCTGCAACCTGACCTGGAAAGTGAAGACAATTAGACGGATAAATGGATGGATCCAACAGTAGTTGCTTGAAAAAAAGGTACACTGTTTAGATTTCACCCGTCTGGAATCGCATGGTTAATGCTGTTCGTGGCTCGTTGGTCTAGGGGTATGATTCTCGCTTCGGGTGCGAGAGGTCCCGGGTTCAAATCGCGGACGAGCCCAGGAGTCAGGAATGTGGCTACTTACTGTGGGTTAGCTGGCTGGATTTGGAACTCTTGGGAAGCTAAGACATCCAAAGAAGGAGTTGAGAGTGAGAGTTCAGTGAAGGCCAGGAGCATACTGCAAGTGCTGCATATCCGCTCTGTTCTCGAAATGCCTCGTGATCCCCTAAAAAGTGCAAGAGGAGGAGGCAGGGGAAGACAGCATTCACGCCTTTCTGCTGAGCATGCAACCGCCTCAACCTGACCTAGAAAGCGCAGACAAACAGATGGATGGATCCAACAGTGGTTGCTTGGAAAAAAGGTACACTGTGTAAATTTCACCCAGATGCAATCACATGGTTAAGGCTGTCTGTGGGTCATTGGTGTAGGGGTGTAATTCTTGCTTAGGGTGTGAGCGGTCCCGGGTTCAAATTCTGGACGAGCCCTGAGATTCAGGAATTTGAGTGCTTCTTTTGGGTTGTCTGTTTTCATTTTTCAAGTTTGAAACCTTTAGGAACAGTGGGAAAGCTACAACATACTAGGGAGGTGAGAGTCAAACTGCTCCACCTACATGTTGAAGTTCCCAGTTCAAATGTTTGGGAGGTATGCCGGGCACATCAAGGCTGGAAGAGACTGCAAGCTGACATGGAAATTGAAGACAAATTGATGAATGGCAGGATGGATCCAACAGTAGTTGCTGGGGAGAAGGTACACTGAACCAAATTCTCCCAGCTGCAATGGCATGGCTGAAGTGCTCTGTGGCTCGTTGGTCTAGGGGTATGATTCTCGCTTTGGGTGCGAGAGGTCCCGGGTTCAAATCCCGGACGAGCCCAGGAGTCAGGAATGTGGCTACTTACTGTGGGGTTTCTGCCTAGGTTTGGAGCTGTTGGGAAGCTAAGACATCCTAAGAAGGAGTTGAGAGTGGAAGTGCTACGCCCACATGTTGAAGGTATCAGTTGAGAGGTATGCTGGTCACATCCCCTTGCTAGGAGACTGCTGTCAATGGAGGAGGAGCATACTGTAAGTGCTGCATATCCTCTCTCTTATCGAAATGCCTCGTGATCCCCCTAAACAGTGCAGGTGGAGGAGGCAGGGGAAGACAGCATTTAGCCATTTTTGCTGAGCATGCAACCACTGCAACCTGACCTGGAAAGTGAAGACAAATAGACGGATGGATCCAACGGTGGTTGCTGGGAAAAAAGGCACACTCTGCAAATTTCGACCCGCTGCAATCGTATTGTTGCTGCTTTCTGCGGCTCGTTGGTCTAGGGGTATGATTCTCGCTTAGGGTGCGAGAGGTCCCGGGTTCAAATCCCGGACGAGCCCAAAGGTCAGGAATGTGGCTGCTTATTGTGCGTTATGTGGCTAGTTCTTAAAAGTGTTGAGAAGCTAATACATCCTAAGAAGGGGTTGAGAGTGGAAGTGCTCTACCTACATGTTGAAGGTGTCAGTCAAGTCAGTTGGGAGGTACGCTGGGCATGTCCTCTTGGGAGGAGACTTCAGTAGACACCAGGAGCATACTGAAAGTGCTGCATTTCCGTTGTGTTCTTAAAATGCCTCACGATCCCCTAGGCAGTGCAAGAGGAGGCGGGGAAGACAGCATTTAGGCATAAATGCTAAACATGCAACCGCTGCAACCTGACCTGGAAAGTGAAGACAATTAGACGGATAGATGGATGGATCCAACAGTAGTTGCTTGAAAAAAAGGTACACTGTTTAGATTTCACCCGTCTGGAATCGCACGGTTAATGCTGTTCGTGGCTCGTTGGTCTAGGGGTATGATTCTCGCTTCGGGTGCGAGAGGTCCCGGGTTCAAATCCCGGACGAGCCCAGGAGTCAGGAATGTGGCTACTTACTGTGGGTTAGCTGGCTGGGTTTGGAACTCTTGGGAAGCTAAGACATCCAAAGAAGGAGTTGAGAGTGAGAGTTCAGTAAAGGCCAGGAGCATACTGCAAGTGCTGCATATCCGCTCTGTTCTCGAAATGCCTCGTGATCCCCTAAAAAGTGCAAGAGGAGGAGGCAGGGGAAGACAGCATTCACGCCTTTCTGCTGAGCATGCAACCGCCTCAACCTGACCTAGAAAGCGCAGACAAACAGATGGATGGATCCAACAGTGGTTGCTTGGAAAAAAGGTACACTGTGTAAATTTCACCCAGATGCAATCACATGGTTAAGGCTGTCTGTGGGTCATTGGTGTAGGGGTATAATTCTTGCTTAGGGTGTGAGCAGTCCCGGGTTCAAATTCTGGATGAGCCCTGAGATTCAGGAATTTGAGTGCTTCTTTTGGGTTGTCTGTTTTCATTTTTCGAGTTTGAAACCTTTAGGAACAGTGGGAAAGCTACAACATACTAGGGAGGTGAGAGTCAAACTGCTCCACCTACATGTTGAAGTTCCCAGTTCAAATGTTTGGGAGGTATGCCGGGCACATCAAGGCTGGAAGAGACTGCAAGCTGACATGGAAATTGAAGACAAATTGATGAATGGCAGGATGGATCCAACAGTAGTTGCTGGGGAGAAGGTACACTGAACCAAATTTTCCCAGCTGCAATGGCATGGCGGAAGTGCTCTGTGGCTCGTTGGTCTAGGGGTATGATTCTCGCTTTGGGTGCGAGAGGTCCCGGGTTCAAATCCCGGACGAGCCCAGGAGTCAGGAATGTGGCTACTTACTGTGGGGTTTCTGCCTAGGTTTGGAGCTGTTGGGAAGCTAAGACATCCTAAGAAGGAGTTGAGAGTGGAAGTGCTACGCCCACATGTTGAAGGTATCAGTTGAGAGGTATGCTGGTCACATCCCCCTGCTAGGAGACTGCTGTCAATGGAGGAGGAGCATACTGTAAGTGCTGCATATCCTCTCTCTTATCGAAATGCCTCGTGATCCCCCTAAACAGTGCAGGTGGAAGACAGCATTTAGCCATTTTTGCTGAGCATGCAACCACTGCAACCTGACCTGGAAAGTGAAGATAAATAGACGGATGGATCCAACGGTGGTTACTAAGAAAAAAGGCACACTCTGCAAATTTCGACCCGCTGCAATCGTATTGTTGCTGCTTTCTGCGGCTCGTTGGTCTAGGGGTATGATTCTCGCTTAGGGTGCGAGAGGTCCCGGGTTCAAATCCCGGACGAGCCCAAAGGTCAGGAATGTGGCTGCTTATTGTGCGTTATGTGGCTAGTTCTTAAAAGTGTTGGGAAGCTAATACATCCTAAGAAGGGGTTGAGAGTGGAAGTGCTCTACCTACATGTTGAAGGTGTCAGTCAAGTCAGTTGGGAGCTACGCTGGGCATGTCCTCTTGGGAGGAGACTTCAGTAGACACCAGGAGCATACTGAAAGTGCTGCATTTCCGTTGTATTCTTAAAATGCCTCACGATCCCCTAGGCAGTGCA
Organism: Thunnus maccoyii; assembly: GCF_910596095.1. Classification (NCBI taxonomy): domain Eukaryota; kingdom Metazoa; phylum Chordata; class Actinopteri; order Scombriformes; family Scombridae; genus Thunnus; species Thunnus maccoyii. The sequence continues at coordinate 8,940,249 of NC_056551.1, forward strand.
AGAGGAGGCGGGGAAGACAGCATTTAGGCATAAATGCTAAACATGCAACCGCTGCAACCTGACCTGGAAAGTGAAGACAATTAGATGGATGGATCCAACAGTAGTTGCTTGAAAAAAAGGTACACTGTTTAGATTTCACCCGTCTGGAATCGCACGGTTAATGCTGTTCGTGGCTCGTTGGTCTAGGGGTATGATTCTCGCTTCGGGTGCGAGAGGTCCCGGGTTCAAATCCCGGACGAGCCCAGGAGTCAGGAATGTGGCTACTTACTGTGGGTTAGCTGGCTGGGTTTGGAACTCTTGGGAAGCTAAGACATCCAAAGAAGGAGTTGAGAGTGGAAGGGATACGCCTACATGTTGAAGTTATCAGTTCCCCTGGTAGGAGACTTCAGTAAAGGCCAGGAGCATACTGCAAGTGCTGCATATCCGCTCTGTTCTCGAAATGCCTCGTGATCCCCTAAAAAGTGCAAGAGGAGGAGGCAGGGGAAGACAGCATTCACGCCTTTCTGCTGAGCATGCAACCGCCTCAACCTGACCTAGAAAGGGCAGACAAACAGATGGATGGATCCAACAGTGGTTGCTTTGGAAAAAGGTACACTGTGTAAATTTCACCCAGATGCAATCACATGGTTAAGGCTGTCTGTGGGTCATTGGTGTAGGGGTGTAATTCTTGCTTAGGATGTGAGCGGTCCCGGGTTCAAATCCCGGACGAGCCCAAAGGTGAGGAATGTGGCTGCTTATTGTGCGTTATGTGGCTTGTTCTTAAAAGTGTTGAGAAGCTAATACATCCTAAGAAGGGGTTGAGAGTGGAAGTGCTCTACCTACATGTTGAAGGTGTCAGTCAAGTCAGTTGGGAGGTACGCTGGGCATGTCCTCTTGGGAGGAGACTTCAGTAGACACCAGGAGCATACTGAAAGTGCTGCATTTCCGTTGTGTTCTTAAAATGCCTCACGATCCCCTAGGCAGTGCAAGAGGAGGCGGGGAAGACAGCATTTAGGCATAAATGCTAAACATGCAACCGCTGCAACCTGACCTGGAAAGTGAAGACAATTAGACGGATAAATGGATGGATCCAACAGTAGTTGCTTGAAAAAAAGGTACACTTTTTAGATTTCACCCGTCTGGAATCGCACGGTTAATGCTGTTCGTGGCTCGTTGGTCTAGGGGTATGATTCTCGCTTCGGGTGCGAGAGGTCCCGGGTTCAAATCCCGGACGAGCCCAGGAGTCAGGAATGTGGCTACTTACTGTGGGTTAGCTGGCTGGATTTGGAACTCTTGGGAAGCTAAGACATCCAAAGAAGGAGTTGAGAGTGAGAGTTCAGTAAAGGCCAGGAGCATACTGCAAGTGCTGCATATCCGCTCTGTTCTCGAAATGCCTCGTGATCCCCTAAAAAGTGCAAGAGGAGGAGGCAGGGGAAGACAGCATTCACGCCTTTCTGCTGAGCATGCAACCGCCTCAACCTGACCTAGAAAGCGCAGACAAACAGATGGATGGATCCAACAGTGGTTGCTTGGAAAAAAGGTACACTGTGTAAATTTCACCCAGATGCAATCACATGGTTAAGGCTGTCTGTGGGTCATTGGTGTAGGGGTGTAATTCTTGCTTAGGGTGTGAGCGGTCCCGGGTTCAAATTCTGGACGAGCCCTGAGATTCAGGAATTTGAGTGCTTCTTTTGGGTTGTCTGTTTTCATTTTTCAAGTTTGAAACCTTTAGGAACAGTGGGAAAGCTACAACATACTAGGGAGGTGAGAGTCAAACTGCTCCACCTACATGTTGAAGTTCCCAGTTCAAATGTTTGGGAGGTATGCCGGGCACATCAAGGCTGGAAGAGACTGCAAGCTGACATGGAAATTGAAGACAAATTGATGAATGGCAGGATGGATCCAACAGTAGTTGCTGGGGAGAAGGTACACTGAACCAAATTCTCCCAGCTGCAATGGCATGGCTGAAGTGCTCTGTGGCTCGTTGGTCTAGGGGTATGATTCTCGCTTTGGGTGCGAGAGGTCCCGGGTTCAAATCCCGGACGAACCCAGGAGTCAGGAATGTGGCTACTTACTGTGGGGTTTCTGCCTAGGTTTGGAGCTGTTGGGAAGCTAAGACATCCTAAGAAGGAGTTGAGAGTGGAAGTGCTACGCCCACATGTTGAAGGTATCAGTTGAGAAGTATGCTGGTCACATCCCCCTGCTAGGAGACTGCTGTCAATGGAGGAGGAGCATACTGTAAGTGCTGCATATCCTCTCTCTTATCGAAATGC
>NC_056551.1:8960000-8965000 GCF_910596095.1 Thunnus maccoyii
AAAGTGCAAGAGGAGGAGGCAGGGGAAGACAGCATTCACACCTTTCTGCTGAGCATGCAACCGCCTCAACCTGACCTAGAAAGCGCAGACAAACAGATGGATGGATCCAACAGTGGTTGCTTGGAAAAAAGGTACACTGTGTAAATTTCACCCAGATGCAATCACATGGTTAAGGCTGTCTGTGGGTCATTGGTGTAGGGGTATAATTCTTGCTTAGGGTGTGAGCGGTCCCGGGTTCAAATTCTGGACGAGCCCTGAGATTCAGGAATTTGAGTGCTTCTTTTGGGTTGTCTGTTTTCATTTTTCAAGTTTGAAACCTTTAGGAACAGTGGGAAAGCTACAACATACTAGGGAGGTGAGAGTCAAACTGCTCCACCTACATGTTGAAGTTCCCAGTTCAAATGTTTGGGAGGTATGCCGGGCACATCAAGGCTGGAAGAGACTGCAAGCTGACATGGAAATTGAAGACAAATTGATGAATGGCAGGATGGATCCAACAGTAGTTGCTGGGGAGAAGGTACACTGAACCAAATTCTCCCAGCTGCAATGGCATGGCTGAAGTGCTCTGTGGCTCGTTGGTCTAGGGGTATGATTCTCGCTTTGGGTGCGAGAGGTCCCGGGTTCAAATCCCGGACGAGCCCAGGAGTCAGGAATGTGGCTACTTACTGTGGGGTTTCTGCCTAGGTTTGGAGCTGTTGGGAAGCTAAGACATCCTAAGAAGGAGTTGAGAGTGGAAGTGCTACGCCCACATGTTGAAGGTATCAGTTGAGAGGTATGCTGGTCACATCCCCCTGCTAGGAGACTGCTGTCAATGGAGGAGGAGCATACTGTAAGTGCTGCATATCCTCTCTCTTATCGAAATGCCTCGTGATCCCCCTAAACAGTGCAGGTGGAAGACAGCATTTAGCCATTTTTGCTGAGCATGCAACCACTGCAACCTGACCTGGAAAGTGAAGATAAATAGACGGATGGATCCAACGGTGGTTACTAAGAAAAAAGGCACACTCTGCAAATTTCGACCCGCTGCAATCGTATTGTTGCTGCTTTCTGCGGCTCGTTGGTCTAGGGGTATGATTCTCGCTTAGGGTGCGAGAGGTCCCGGGTTCAAATCCCGGACGAGCCCAAAGGTGAGGAATGTGGCTGCTTATTGTGCGTTATGTGGCTTGTTCTTAAAAGTGTTGAGAAGCTAATACATCCTAAGAAGGGGTTGAGAGTGGAAGTGCTCTACCTACATGTTGAAGGTGTCAGTCAAGTCAGTTGGGAGGTACGCTGGGCATGTCCTCTTGGGAGGAGACTTCAGTAGACACCAGGAGCATACTGAAAGTGCTGCATTTCCGTTGTGTTCTTAAAATGCCTCACGATCCCCTAGGCAGTGCAAGAGGAGGCGGGGAAGACAGCATTTAGGCATAAATGCTAAACATGCAACCGCTGCAACCTGACCTGGAAAGTGAAGACAATTAGATGGATGGATCCAACAGTAGTTGCTTGAAAAAAAGGTACACTGTTTAGATTTCACCCGTCTGGAATCGCACGGTTAATGCTGTTCGTGGCTCGTTGGTCTAGGGGTATGATTCTCGCTTCGGGTGCGAGAGGTCCCGGGTTCAAATCCCGGACGAGCCCAGGAGTCAGGAATGTGGCTACTTACTGTGGGTTAGCTGGCTGGGTTTGGAACTCTTGGGAAGCTAAGACATCCAAAGAAGGAGTTGAGAGTGAGAGTTCAGTAAAGGCCAGGAGCATACTGCAAGTGCTGCATATCCGCTCTGTTCTCGAAATGCCTCGTGATCCCCTAAAAAGTGCAAGAGGAGGAGGCAGGGGAAGACAGCATTCACGCCTTTCTGCTGAGCATGCAACCGCCTCAACCTGACCTAGAAAGCGCAGACAAACAGATGGATGGATCCAACAGTGGTTGCTTGGAAAAAAGGTACACTGTGTAAATTTCACCCAGATGCAATCACATGGTTAAGGCTGTCTGTGGGTCATTGGTGTAGGGGTATAATTCTTGCTTAGGGTGTGAGCGGTCCCGGGTTCAAATTCTGGACGAGCCCTGAGATTCAGGAATTTGAGTGCTTCTTTTGGGTTGTCTGTTTTCATTTTTCAAGTTTGAAACCTTTAGGAACAGTGGGAAAGCTACAACATACTAGGGAGGTGAGAGTCAAACTGCTCCACCTACATGTTGAAGTTCCCAGTTCAAATGTTTGGGAGGTATGCCGGGCACATCAAGGCTGGAAGAGACTGCAAGCTGACATGGAAATTGAAGACAAATTGATGAATGGCAGGATGGATCCAACAGTAGTTGCTGGGGAGAAGGTACACTGAACCAAATTCTCCCAGCTGCAATGGCATGGCTGAAGTGCTCTGTGGCTCGTTGGTCTAGGGGTATGATTCTCGCTTTGGGTGTGAGAGGTCCCGGTTCAAATCCCGGACGAGCCCAGGAGTCAGGAATGTGGCTACTTACTGTGGGGTTTCTGCCTAGGTTTGGAACTGTTGGGAAGCTAAGACATCCTAAGAAGGAGTTGAGAGTGGTTGGTATCAGTCAGGAAGGTATCAGTTGAGAGGTATGCTGGTCACATCCCCCTGCTAGGAGACTGCTGTCAATGGAGGAGGAGCATACTGTAAGTGCTGCATATCCTCTCTCTTATCGAAATGCCTCGTGATCCCCCTAAACAGTGCAGGTGGAGGAGGCAGGGGAAGACAGCATTTAGCCATTTTTGCTGAGCATGCAACCACTGCAACCTGACCTGGAAAGTGAAGACAAATAGACGGATGGATCCAACGGTGGTTGCTGGGAAAAAAGGCACACTCTGCAAATTTCGACCCGCTGCAATCGTATTGTTGCTGCTTTCTGCGGCTCGTTGGTCTAGGGGTATGATTCTCGCTTAGGGTGCGAGAGGTCCCGGGTTCAAATCCCGGACGAGCCCAAAGGTGAGGAATGTGGCTGCTTATTGTGCGTTATGTCGTTATGTGGCTTGTTCTTAAAAGTGTTGAGAAGCTAATACATCCTAAGAAGGGGTTGAGAGTGGAAGTGCTCTACCTACATGTTGAAGGTGTCAGTCAAGTCAGTTGGGAGCTACGCTGGGCATGTCCTCTTGGGAGGAGACTTCAGTAGACACCAGGAGCATACTGAAAGTGCTGCATTTCCGTTGTGTTCTTAAAATGCCTCACGATCCCCTAGGCAGTGCAAGAGGAGGCGGGGAAGACAGCATTTAGGCATAAATGCTAAACATGCAACCGCTGCAACCTGACCTGGAAAGTGAAGACAATTAGACGGATAAATGGATGGATCCAACAGTAGTTGCTTGAAAAAAAGGTACACTGTTTAGATTTCACCCGTCTGGAATCGCACGGTTAATGCTGTTCGTGGCTCGTTGGTCTAGGGGTATGATTCTCGCTTCGGGTGCGAGAGGTCCCGGGTTCAAATCCCGGACGAGCCCAGGAGTCAGGAATGTGGCTACTTACTGTGGGTTAGCTGGCTGGGTTTGGAACTCTTGGGAAGCTAAGACATCTAAAGAAGGAGTTGAGAGTGGAAGGGATACGCCTACATGTTGAAGGTATCAGTTCCCCTGGTAGGAGACTTCAGTAAAGGCCAGGAGCATACTGCAAGTGCTGCATATCCGCTCTGTTCTCGAAATGCCTCGTGATCCCCTAAAAAGTGCAAGAGGAGGAGGCAGGGGAAGACAGCATTCACACCTTTCTGCTGAGCATGCAACCGCCTCAACCTGACCTAGAAAGCACAGACAAACAGATGGATGGATCCAACAGTGGTTGCTTGGAAAAAAGGTACACTGTGTAAATTTCACCCAGATGCAATCACATGGTTAAGGCTGTCTGTGTGTCATTGGTGTAGGGGTATAATTCTTGCTTAGGGTGTGAGCGGTCCCGGGTTCAAATTCTGGACGAGCCCTGAGATTCAGGAATTTGAGTGCTTCTTTTGGGTTGTCTGTTTTCATTTTTCAAGTTTGAAACCTTTAGGAACAGTGGGAAAGCTACAACATACTAGGGAGGTGAGAGTCAAACTGCTCCACCTACATGTTGAAGTTCCCAGTTCAAATGTTTGGGAGGTATGCCGGGCACATCAAGGCTGGAAGAGACTGCAAGCTGACATGGAAATTGAAGACAAATTGATGAATGGCAGGATGGATCCAACAGTAGTTTCTGGGGAGAAGGTACACTGAACCAAATTCTCCCAGCTGCAATGGCATGGCTGAAGTGCTCTGTGGCTCGTTGGTCTAGGGGTATGATTCTCGCTTTGGGTGCGAGAGGTCCCGGGTTCAAATCCCGGACGAGCCCAGGAGTCAGGCATGTGGCTACTTACTGTGGGGTTTCTGCCTAGGTTTGGAGCTGTTGGGAAGCTAAGACATCCTAAGAAGGAGTTGAGAGTGGAAGTGCTACGCCCACATGTTGAAGGTATCAGTTGAGAGGTATGCTGGTCACATCCCCCTGCTAGGAGACTGCTGTCAATGGAGGAGGAGCATACTGTAAGTGCTGCATATCCTCTCTCTTATCGAAATGCCTCGTGATCCCCCTAAACAGTGCAGGTGGAGGAGGCAGGGGAAGACAGCATTTAGCCATTTTTGCTGAGCATGCAACCACTGCAACCTGACCTGGAAAGTGAAGACAAATAGACGGATGGATCCAACGGTGGTTGCTGGGAAAAAAGGCACACTCTGCAAATTTCGACCCGCTGCAATCGTATTGTTGCTGCTTTCTGCGGCTCGTTGGTCTAGGGGTATGATTCTCGCTTAGGGTGCGAGAGGTCCCGGGTTCAAATCCCGGACGAGCCCAAAGGTGAGGAATGTGGCTGCTTATTGTGCGTTATGTGGCTTGTTCTTAAAAGTGTTGAGAAGCTAATACATCCTAAGAAGGGGTTGAGAGTGGAAGTGCTCTACCTACATGTTGAAGGTGTCAGTCAAGTCAGTTGGGAGGTACGCTGGGCATGTCCTCTTGGGAGGAGACTTCAGTAGACACCAGGAGCATACTGAAAGTGCTGCATTTCCGTTGTG